>NW_017307557.1:60633-112248 GCF_000935625.1 Nanorana parkeri
CCCCCCCTTCTCCCACCTCTGTCCCTCCTGAACAGGTTGTACCCCTCTATATTGGTGGCCCAATCATGTGTGTTGTCTAGCCAGGTTTCTGCTATTCCTACTATATCGAAGTTCTCCTCGAGCATTATAAGTTCAAGCTCTTCTAATTTATTGGCCAGACTTCTCGCGTTCGTGTACATACATTTAATTCCTGTCTTATGGGACAAAGGTTTACTTGATAGTGGTTGGCCAGGCTTAATTGTGTTATTTATGGCTATCGGATTTACTATATTCACTGCTTTTGCACTAACGACTGGAGTGAGCCCACTAATTACCCCTTTAATAATTTCCTCTTTATTATTTGAATTTATTATAGGGTTTTTATTCATTAAATTTAGTATTTTTATTCCCTCCCCCCCATTATCTAGTTTAAAAGCTCCTCCAGTCTTTCTACCAATTTTCCCCCCCAGGAATGCTGCACCTTTCCCATTAAGATGCAGCCCGTCTCGGCTGAAGAGCCGATAGCCGACTGCGAAGTCAGCCCAGTTCTCCAGGAAACCAAATCCTTCCTTCTGACACCAGCTCCGGAGCCACTTGTTAAGCTCCCTCAACTCGCGCTGTCTGTCCGGAGTGGCTCTTGGCACCGGTAGTATCTCTGAGAAAACTACTGTGGAGGTCCTTTCCTTCAGCCTAGCACCTAGGTCTCTGAACTCCCTTTTTAGGACACTCCAGTTTCCTCCTATTTTGTCATTGGTGCCAATGTGCACCATGACAACGGGGTCGTGCCCAACCCCATCTAGTAATCTGTCAATTCGTTCCGCAATGTGTCGAACACGGGCCCCCGGTAGGCAGCACACTGTTCGACGCTCACGGTTTCGATGACAGATTACCCTGTCAGTCCGCCTGATGATGGAGTCTCCCACCACCAGTTATACTTTAAGTGAAGGGCAGACCTTGGGATAGGTGTCTTGCATTTACTGACAAGAAAGGCTGACAGTAGAAGATAGCAGAGAGATCACCAAATCAGTCTGTTTTTGCTTCTTTACTGTCCAGTCATATGATGGGGGCAAGGTGGTATCCTAGCTATGTTGCTTAAAGTGACACTAATCTCATGAGTTGAATTTATAAATGCATTTAAGTACCTTAACTATTAACAGAATGTATCTTATTTGTGTATCACTTGGCTGTAGATCATCAAATCATCTCTGAATTGGTACTGACACTGTCCTTCCTTCTGGAGGGTGGCTACTTTTGTTCTCCATGGTCCATGTGTGTGTGTTGTAATGTAGCCACCATTCCAAGCTCACTCCCGTGATGGATTACAATCTCATTACAAATTAGTAAACTAAAGGTGAGCTTGTAGTCCATCACGGGAGTGAGCTTGGAATGGTGGCTACATTACAACACACACACATGGACCATGGAGAACAAAAGTAGCCACCCTCCAGAAGGAAGGACAGTGTCAGCACCAATTCAGAGATGATTTGAGGATCTACAGCCGAGTGATACACAAATAAGATACATTTCTGGTAATAGTTAAAGTACTTGAATGCATTTTTAAGATTTAGGTATCCTGAGATTAGTATCCTGAGTTTAGCATCACCTTACAGCAAGTCAGTTATTGTACAGTCAGTGTCCACTCAGTGTTTGCCTGTGAAAATGATGCATGCAGAGTTAAAAGACATTTCTTTAAATGGTGCTAAATGATGTTACCTATGTGAAATCTAGTGACTTGACTAGAAGGCTTTTCAGGCAACTTTGCAATAAGCTGGGCAATGGCTGTAATTGGTTGCTCTTTGGTACAGAGATCAGTTGGTTGAAAATTGCTGGTATGAACATTTGGCTTATCACTACATCCTATTTAAGGCAACTTCGTATGCCTGTGCAGTTACTAGGGAAACCAAATCTGCCCTGGCTTGATTTGTTGCACTGAATTTGGTAAACCCCACTGAAGTCTATGAGGGGGAATCCTGTTTGAAATTTCTGGCCCTTTTTAAGGCTACAGGTAGCATGGGAAAAAGGGCTATGCCATGGGTGACATATGCCAATGGCAAAAAATTAAAGCAAAAATACCTTTTATGCAGCTTTGAGGATAACATGGAAAAACACAAATCCTTTCAAATTAAGGATTTGGGGGATGCCTTAAAGCTGTATGTGGGCGCACAGAGCAGTATGTCCTAGACAGCTGTTGCAATAGCATACTTTGGCAGCACAAATATTGGCTGTGGAATGTTTCTATTACAAATAGCTTGGCTTATATACAGCAACAGGACAACAACCCTGATTCTTGTGAACGTAAAAATAAAACTTTTTAAGTAGCTTTAGCAGTGACGCATTCTTTTTCATCAAGTAGGCCTGCTTCAAATGGCAGACAGAAATTGTCCAGCAGTTCACGTCATGCTGTTGTCTAATTTCTATGAAACCTCTCATTCCAAATAAAAGGTCCACAAAAGATACAACAGTGAAAAATTAGCCAGCTGCAGGACGATTGTAATGAGTTAGGCTTGGCACAAATGTAATATAGACATAGAGTACAGGCTGGTGTTTGTCCACAAGAATTAAGACATGACACATAATACAACAGTGTAAAATTGGCCATCAGCAGGGGATTTTTAATGAGTAAGACTGGGCCCAAATGTACTAGAGACATGGAAAACAGGCATGTATCTACAGTGAACAATTAGGAGATTGCGGATGATAAAGCAGAGTAAAATTGACCAGCAGCAGTACAGTTTTATGTAGGGATAATAATCCTAACCACTTTATGACTAACTTTCATTTTTACTATGGGCGTATATCGGTGTATATGAGTAATATAATATGAGGTGATATAGGTACATACTGTTTTGCCCTTTTATCATTTCAAAGAATGCAGCAATGCAACATTTGCTTGTTGCTGACCAAAAGAAAGTGAGTGGGTGACCTGTGATCCTAACTTGGAGAGCTAGACTTTATTATGTGCAGTTTGATGGGCAACTAACTTGCATTTCTGTGCACCAAGCTGGAGGATCACAAAGATCAGGGAAGAAAACATCCTTTTTTTTTTTTGGAGGGGGGGGGGGGCAGAAACAAGCAAATTCTGCACCCCATACCTTAAAAAAAGGCCCTATCTATATAAAAGTAAAAAACAATATAGTACCAAGAGAAATAAAAGCTCCAAAATATCACTGCCTGAAACAAAAGTCTACTGCTTTTAAGGAAACCCTACAGCAGAAAAAAAAACAGTGTGTTATGGACGGGGCAGCAGCTTAAAGTGATCAATGTCTTCAAGCCACAAATTAAAATGACAACAAAAAAAGAAGGCAGCAAGGGGGGTGATTACCCCAAGAGCTAGCAATGAGAAGTAAATCACAGTTTCCAAACTGACTATAATCTCTCTAACCCTATATAGTTTGCAAGCTTGCTGCTCCATGCCCCGCCTTCCAGTTTATACTGAGGGGGTTGGTTTATCCAAAAGCCACCTTATTAGCACTTCTAAGCCTGCTGGCCGTGCAGTGAATTGTGGTTGTGGGGAATTTACAAATAAATCCACTGGAACCGCTATTCTCAAACCCACAGGATTTACTGGGAACCCAAAGTAGTGGTGAGAGCCTCATCCCTAGCAGCCACCAAAAGACCTTGGCAAGATACATATGTGGACTAAACATCACCTGTGGCATAGGGCAGCCTCATAAAACCTGCATGTCTTGGCTGCAATATCTAAACTTGACATTTGTATGTAGATGATTCGCATGTCCATGTTGAGTTAAAAGGAAAGCTGACAAATGAAGCCTGTAGGCTGAAAATTCATGTTGCTTGGTTATTGAAATCAGGACCAGAACAAGGGCTCATTTAGAAAGGCGTTCCTGGCAACTGCAGGCTTTTCCATGTGAAAGCAGCAATGTTTAGCAAGAAAATGTTGTGTTTGACCTGTTTTGCATACAATTCAATATTACATGCTGCATCTGAAGAAACACAATGCAAAGCAGGTCAAACAAAGACCTCTACACTACTCAAACGCATGTCAAATGGAGGAAAAAAATGCCTGTCTATATGGACCCTAAAACATACTGAGCCAGTTGCTTTATGCTAAATGTTGAACAAGGGCTATTCTACATAGCTTCATAAATCTCAAGACAGTTTTTATAGGCCTATTATTAGTAACAATGTAAGGGACGTAACCCCACATCCCTTATCTGCTTAAGACCTTATATTTTACTGAGTGTTTTTTGGAATAAGCTACCATCCTTTAAAGTTTGAAGTCCATGGATCTGCTCGAGATTGGGCCTGATCCCCTGGCTTTATATTGCTTTATTTTTGCTGCTGTATGCTACAGATACAGATTTTGAAACAATAATGGAAAATCAATATAAACTCTTTGGCTCGTTAGACACTCTTTACAGTATATGGGTCTTACACCATACACAGCTAAACAATCTTTACACCTGCTGACATAGTTCTGTGCTGATACTTTCTAAGAGAAGATTTTAAGTGTTTTTATGGGTTAGCGTGGTAATTACGTTTGTATATTTGTATTTGGTTTGTTACTAATAAGAATATCATTTTGACTATCTGAACTGTGCAGCTCCATATGTGGGGTGTGCTTTTGGTTTTTGATACTATGCAGGTTTAAAGGCATTTAAACCGTCAATATCTCATAATCATACACCAGTGGACTTATGCAATAAAAAGTATAAGGGAAAACTAACAGGTGCAAAGTACACTAAGCTATAACAATAAACCTACATTTATTTTACTCAGCACAAACCAGTAGATAGAATGCAGATGGTTACTATGAGTATTAAAGTGTGCACTGGAATTAGTAAACCTAGCAACAAAGTTAGTTCTAATATGAGGTACCATGGGTACTACTGAGTACAAGTGTTCCTAGTATACAAAGCAACTAGACCCCTTGTACAGATTATTAAAGATGAATCAGGTGATGTAAGTAAATCACCTCATTCATCGTCATCTCCTAAGCAAAACGATCAGTTAATCCTTGCAGTGGGGAGAGGGGACACACTGCAGTAAGCATGGATATAAAAAGGCTACACACACCTATAAAAATGCCAGGTTTGTGTGATGTAAAAAAATCAGACCCACCTTTAATATGACCTAAATAAATAAAAATAATATGGCTGCATAAGTGTACATACCCTCTTATAATAAGTTAAATAATTAACCAATCACATTCAAACTTATGATAAATGGTAGTCAGTACACACTTGCCATCAATTAAAGGGACTGAATAAGCCCATATAAAGTTCAGTTGTTCTAGTCAGATTTTTCTGACATTTACTCAGTTGCCTCTTAGAGCAAAAGCCATGGTCCGCAAAGCATCAAAAGGATCTCATTGTTGAAAGATATCAGTCAGGAGGAAGGGTGCAAAAGAAAATTCCACGGCATTAGATATACCAAGGAACATGGTCACCAACAAGTGGAGGAAATATGGCACAACAGTGACATTACCAAGAACTCGACATGCCTCTAAAATTGATGAAAAAGCAAGAAAACTGGTCCAGCCAAGGGGCCTACAGCAACATTAAAGGAGCTGCAGGAATTTACAGCAAGTACTGGTTGTGTAATTCATGTGACAACAATCTCCCATATTCTTCATATGTCTGGGTTCCGGGGTAGGGTGGCAAGACAGAAGCCTTTTCTTACTAAGAAAAGCATACCAGCTATATTTTGCAAAAACCTTCATCAAGTCTGACAAAAGCATGTGGGAAAATGTGATATGGTCTGATGAGACCAAAATTCCAAAAGAGTATGTTCAGCACGAAAACAACACTGGGACTTATGAACAGTAACAAATATCAGTCAACTTTGGCACAAAACCTTTAGGCCTATGCTAAAAAGCTGAAGATAAAGAGGAATTTCTAGCCTGACAATAACCCAAAGCGTACCTCCAAATCAACAAAAGACCTGAATACAATTGAAAATTGGTGGGGTGACCTGAAGATGGCTGTGCACAGGTGATGCACAGGTGATGCTCTCCCAACTGCTGGCCCTGCATTGCACCGTATGAGGGAATTTGTTCAACACAGCACTGCCGAGAACTTTAGGAAGAGAACAAAAACCCAAAGGAAACAATCAGATAGCAGCTTACTGTAGCAAAATAAGTTAAGAAGAGATGATTTCATATTACGATGAAAGTATTCTTACTTACTTTATTCCCTCTACGATGTCCAATGCTCTGGGTTGGAGCAGAAGTCAGCGTCCTCCCATACAATGCACAGTCCTGCACTGCACCGGATGACGTCAGAAAACTTAGAACATTTGGGCAGCAAAAGGAAGAGCCTTTGGGGAACTGGTTACATGACAAGGAAGAAGCCTCTAGAAGCAAAGAATAAGCGTAGCCACAAATGGCCTGTAATATGAGGCATCATGGGTGCTACAGAGTACAAGTGATCCTAGAACACAAAGCAGCTAGACCCCTTGTACTGTTTATTAAATGATTGTGCATGAGTGAACTTGTTCAATTAGGCGCCGCCGAGAACTTTGGGAAGAGAACAGTAACCCAGGGGAAACAATCAGATGGCAGCTTACAGTAGCCAAATGAGTTAAGAAGATGATTTCTGTTTACAACAAACGCGTTTTACATGCAATATACAAATACTCTGTTTGTTTTTAGGACAGGTCTGTACTTGCTCAATTGGTAAACACAAGGTAGAATTTAGTAAGTCACTGTGTGTACAGCTCACTGAAGAGCTGCATGAAAAGTGTTTGTAATCAGGGTCATTCCCAAGGTAACAGGGACTCAACAGCCATGTGAGTGAGACACAGCGTCTCCTATTACAGGAGCAAGAAGAAAAAACCAGGCTGAGGAAAAAACAGAGAAAGAGACAGACAGGACAGAAAACAGACGACAACCCATCAAACACAAGGAAAGATCAGGATATGAGGCATTTTTATGGATGATAGCAAAGAAGGAGGAAGAAACCGAAAGAACCTAATTTAGAAGATGAACTCATGCATGATACATAATAATGAGCTGAGCTGGAAGAAAGCGTTAAAGCAACAACCCCACAGAGAGATAGAAGCTGGTAAAAAAACGAGTCTGGATTAGTTTTATGTGAAGAACAAAAATTTCAAAACGTAATTAAAACCTAGAGAAGTTTAATGACATTTTGGACTATAAAACAAGAAAAACCCCAAAGAATAAGAAGAGGAAAATATCTCAAAGGCGAAAATATTATAACTAAAGGAATTTCCCACCTCCAGGGAAAATGAACGCAGCTATGTGATTATAAAAAAGGCGTACAACTCTTTGAAGGTAAACAGTAAGTGTTGCTTAAAATCATTTATCTTTAAAGAATGAACTCTAATGACAAAAACAATTATTCTTGCAGTCGGTTCCACTCCCCACTGCAAAGGTTAACTGCTCATTTTCCCAAGAGCCTGAGTGCACAACCTGCAGCCCTGTGGCCCTTGTGGCCCTTTACTATTATAAGTGTGACCAAAGGGCCCTAGCATTCTGTAGTGCAAGCATTCATTTTATAAAGGGGCCTTTAATAACAGTGATCTCTATTGTAATCATATATATTGTACAGTCCTGTGCAAACTGTTGGTACTATCTAGATCCTGTATTATAATAATAACAACAATAATAAAAATCTCTAGCAGTTCCATGTAATATGTCTCTAGTCTCTGACTGTCTCCTATAGCATGACTTCAGTCGCCAACCTCTTCTGTAGCACAGTCTCTGACCATTTCCTTTAGTAATCTTGAGTCTATGCCTATCTTCTGTAGCATTACATATAATAAATATTATAGGTGGCACTTTGGACATATCGGGGGCTGATTTAGAGGCCCCTTATTACCTTGTAAGTTGACAACCAGATAAAGAATAAGGTGATATACTTACCTTATCTTATGCTGCCTGTGACTCGGCACTCTCTTCTGCTGTTCAACACTTTGTGTTGCAGGCCTCAGTGGCCTCTTGTATAGTGCAGGACTGCTGGGCCTACATTGTATGGAAGGATAAAGTCCATTGGGGGACTAGTCGCATGAAGAGGAGGAAGTCTGATGGAGCGAGGAATAAGGTAAGTATATCATCTGATTCATCATGCCCTAGTCAAAACAAGCAGTTAACCCTTACAGTGGGAGGGGGACCCCCTGCAAGAGTTAATGTTTTTCAGCAACCTCTTCACTGTCCGATGATCCACGTTGGAACAGGCCTTCAGCACCCTTCCATACAATGCAGGACTGCTGGTCCTGCATAGCACTAGAAGATGTCAGAGAGCTGCAACTGGTTGGGCAGCAAAAGGAAGAGCTTTGGGGAGACAGGTTGCTCGTAAAAGTTCAAGATATTTTGTCCGAACATCTTTTTAGCTTCAAAGTCTTATCTTTACTAATGTTCTTGCAGCATAAAAATGATTTGCAACGTTTTGGGACTGTGCAGGGGTCCCTCCGTCAGGCCCTTTGTTGAGCATCTGTTTACATCTGGTTATCCCTGGCTACGGTTAGTTCCATTTCTCTGGACCTGATCATGCCAGATCGGGGGTAACTGGATGTAAACGGACACCCATCTATTTAGGAATGGCTGTCCAAACACTAACATGGGTCTGGTAATGTCAGTTTTTTCCTCCATCGTAAGATGGAGAAAAAAAACTGCATGGACACAGATTTCACAAAGGTGACATCCGTTCCCATCAGGAGGGGATCAGTGCACAGATCCCCTCCTGATCAGACAGTGTAAAAGGGGGTTTATGTGCTAACAAGGAACATACTGATAGGAAAAATTAGAGTGACAGAGAGATCATTAGCCTGCTACTTTTACATCACTCTCCAGTCCAAGCTGGGGGTGG
This sequence comes from Nanorana parkeri, assembly GCF_000935625.1. Classification (NCBI taxonomy): domain Eukaryota; kingdom Metazoa; phylum Chordata; class Amphibia; order Anura; family Dicroglossidae; genus Nanorana; species Nanorana parkeri. The sequence continues at coordinate 69,402 of NW_017307557.1, forward strand.
AGTGGAGACCTGGAATTCTTAATGAACTGCAGTAGAAAAAAATGAGGTCTCATCTGTGTATTTAGCTGTTTGATTGGAGTTCAGTGTTAATTAATTTTCAGAGTAGGAATTGTTCACGTCTCTTTAAATACAATATTTAGGACACTCTTCTATCCATATAAATACCTAATTACTGTCTGTAAGGAACTGTAAAAAAAACATTTTGTAGTCCACATATAAAACATACACAGCCACCCCTATATCCACATTTCTACTTATTCCTCACTTATTATTGGGGTATTGGGGTCCCTTACCAATACCTCAAAAATCTTTCCTACAATAGAATGTCAAACTGCACATCTGTAAATACTGAGAAAATACCTTGATTCCATTTGAAATATAAAGCAGGTTCTGTATATTTAGTTGATGATATTTCCTCCCAGTCTTTTGTGAGTGGCTTTCAGCGATGGGAAATTAGGTAAATTGAGTGTTTGGGGTTTACAGCTTGTATTTGTCTTTTGCAGCTTAAGTTACATGAAAACATGTTGTGGTCACTGTTACCTAGATTTTCCTTTACATGAACCTTTGTAATAAGTTCTCCATTGTTTAAGGTTAACAGGTTCAGATGAGTATGATTTTTAGTTAGGGCTTCTAAAAGCATTCCTAAATTGTCCTGCAATGAGTTCATACATTTAGAGGGTTATTCACAAAGCTAGCCGAAGGATCAGCCGTAGCTGCGGTTCATCCTTCGGCTAGCTTCAGCCGCCGAATCCCTTCGGTTCAGTACAACCGAAGGGCTGCTGTACGGGCTATTCACTATAGCCCGTACAGCTCCCGAAACTGGCTGAGCCGAAGTCATATACCTCGGCTTGACTGAGCCGAAGTGAAACCCGAAGCAACGGCAAGCGGCCAGCCATTGGCGGAGCCAGCTGTGATCTCACGGCTGGCTCCGCCTAGTTGCAATGACAGATCAGCGTCCCCAGGTTTCCTTGACGCTGAACTGTCATTAAACAATGGCAACTTGGGGAAGCCAGCTGTGACGTCATGGCCGGCTCCACCCAGTTGTTATTCATTGGCCGGGACCTGCTAGAAGACTCTAGCACAGGGGTGGCAAACACAAGGCCCGCGGGCCGAATCCGGCCCGCCGGACCTTGTAATGTGGCCCGCACAGCAGCCACCTCATTTTGCACCGTCTCCGCCTCCGCCCTGTCTCATGGCCCTATGTCAGGCCTCAAAATTTCCACTCGCCCCCTCGCAATTGGCGAGTGAAAATTGCGGGGGGGCGAGTGGAATGTCAGCAATGGTGCCTCGCCGGCAGGACTAGAGATGGAACACTACCGCCGCGGCAAGCGCTCGCTTGCTTCTGTTTTCTCTTCTCTTTCTCGCCTGCTGCAGCTACAGAGCGGCCGAGCACGAGAAGGAGAACAGAAGCGAGCGAGCAATTGCCGTGGCGGTAGTGTTCTCTCCCCCACCTCCTCATCTACCGCGCATGCGCAGATTGTGGGCCGGGGGTCGGGCAGCGCTTCGGGCGGAGAGGCAGCAGGGGATGGAGAGGGAGTGACCCGGGGTCCGGCAGGGGATTCGGCTGGGTAAGTGGCTGCGTGTATGTGTGGGGCAGTTGCGGGGGAAGCGGAGTGCATGGTGCTGGAAGTTGCAGTGATGGTTGGTGGAAGGTGTATGCTGTGTAGGAATGTGCAGCAGCACCAGGCGTGGAATATAAACGTGTGATAAGGATGTATAGTCATCATCCAGAGGTGCAGAGATGGGCACATGTGAGTAGATGCATAGTCCTATACAACCGGCCCTTTGAGGGTAACCATACTGCTGATGCGGCCCCCGATGAATTTGAGTTTGCCACCCCTGCTCTAGCAGGTCTCAACCCATAGGAAACCTGCCGGAGGTTCGGCTCAGCCGATCCAGATGTTGGATCGGCTGAGTCGAACTCCTTCTGCACTTCGACTCAGCCGAACATGCTGAGCATGTTCAGCCAAACCGAAGCCACCCGAAGCAAGCCGATGTACGGCTCATTTCAGCCAATGTACAGCTGAAATCAGCCGTAAAAGCCAGAAGTGAATAGCTGGACAGCGTTCGGCTCACTTCACTTTGGGTTGGTTATTCACTCAGCTGCCTTCGGCAGCTTTGTGAATAACCTTTTTAATCTTTTTCGTTATATCAGAAGTACAATTATACCAGTCAATTTCAGTATAATTCAACTCTCCCACTATTTCTATTGTCCCAACTAATTAATTACTTCATATTGTGAGTTATCACTTTTATTTAGAAAAGAGCGTATTTCATTATTCAGTTTCTTAGATCGAAATGAAATAACAGGTGAAAAATTAGAAGAGCAGTTGAAAGAACTCACTGATTGTTAATCACAAAATTTGTAAAGTAGAGACTAGACTATGTTAGACTAGGCTAGGGAGCAGGGAGAGCACTCATGGATTCCTATACCATCGAGCCCCAGTCTGGCTGAACCAGTGAGTTGTCTCTTCACTGCTTCTACCTCACTGGTGAGCAAGACTGTGCAGCATTTCAGCCAGAAAAGGCAACAACATGTAACACAGCCCTTGTATCTCATACCTTGGTGGAGCCTGAGTTGACGAGGGCGGCCTCCATTGCAGCTCCTGTCCCAGGGTTCCTTGATGGCAGAACAGGTGCGCAGGCACTCGAAGTGGCATGAGTGCTGGGAGATATCACCGTAGTGTGTTGTTTCAATCAGAACGAAGGATCTCAGGAATATAGGTTAGCTGACAATCACTCAGCACAGGAGGCCTAGGTGTCACAGCCTAAATAGCTCATCAGGTGCCAGGATTCGAATTATGCCTGTGCGCAGGTGGTGAAGCGTCCACACAGACATGCACACATCTGCGCAAAGACTGCAACCATCCCTAGAAAGAACCACTTAAACTGTATGTAAACCCAAAACATGTTATAGTTTTGGATACAGTGGAAAAAGATTAAAACCTTTGTCAGGTTTTTATTGCCGTCTGTGTTCCAATTGGGAAGATTTACCCAATTTAAATGCCATAGTGACTGAAAGTCATGGAAAATCAAAAATTGTGAGTGTAACTGAAACAGGATGCATTGTGGAGTAATAATTACACGCTCAATAAGATTAGAAATATGGCCTAGCTGACTTCTCTTGAAAATACCAGTTGCCGAACTGTCGTCTTAAACGAGAACTATGGGGTCAGTGCTTTTCCCCATAGTTCTCCTAAGGGTAACGGGAGGACACAAACTAGCGTCCTCCCATCACCCAAAGCTCAATATACCGCAAGCTACAGCTCGTGGTATACTGAGATGCCGGAACGGATCCCGACAATGCTGTCTGGATCCACCCAGCTGCATGAGTGACAGCTGGCTCTGCCTATCTAGAGGCAGAGCCAGCTGTTCCCTCCCCCGTCCGTTCCACCAGTCAGCGCTGGAGGATCGGATAGGGGAAGGGGGGGGAATCCCTTCAGGGAGCCGTGAGTGACAGTCACGGCTCTCTGCACGGATAGATCGAGAAGTGAGCGAGCGACGGTATGTGTTCGCTCACTTCCCGATCTACTGAGCCGACCTGTGACAGTTTCATTGTCACAGGTCGGCTCAGATTATGAGGCTGAGTGAAAATCACTCGCCTCATAATTCTCCTTCAAGCCAATGACTTTTGAGTCAGCAACCTTGTAACAAGTTGTTCAATGTTCATTTGCTGCATACCCATTCCAGATCAGTGACTCCAGTGACCGAAGCCACAGACTGACAGACAACTGGCACTTTAAGAAGGAAGGCAGCATTAATATTTCACTGATAGAAGCTAATTATAAGGTTTTATCTAGGTGGTATATGGTTCCTGCCAGACTAGCGAGAATATACACAGAGGTTTCTCCTCATTGTTTTCGGGGATGTGTTCACCCGGGCACGGTGTATCACATATGGTGGGAATGCCCTAAATTGAGACCCTTTTGGAACCGGCTTTATGCTCTAATATTTAGGATTACTGGGGTGAGGATCCCACGAGATCCCCAATATGTGTTGCTGAATTGCCCGATTCCAGGACTGTCTAAAGCTTTGGATAAATGAGTTACTTTCTTTTTATTGGCTGCCAAAATAACCATAGCTAGGGTTTGGAAATTGCCAACAATTCCATTCCACTTGGTCAAACAAAAAATGTCGTGGATTATGGTCCATGAGAAACTTCACAGCATCCTCCAAGATATAAAAAATGCGTTGAATTGACCTGGACCCCCTGGATGTTATATACAGGGGTGCTGGAAACCGGGTAATTTCCATTGTACAATCTTTCTGTTTTTTGTTTCTCTGGGTACTATGTTTAATGTTTAAGTAAATGTTGGGCTATTTGGTCGGGGACGGATCTACTCTTTTCGGACTCTTAAGCTGTTCTGCTTCTTTTAGTATCTTTTTCCTTTTCCTCTTCTTTTTGTCTGTTTCTTCCTTCTTTAGGCTCACACATGTGAGCTGTTTAGTACATTTATGTTGGACGGAAAGTCTTCTATCTAAATAGATATGGAGGAGATCATAACAAATGTTTGCGTCAGACACAGGTGGATCCCTATGCCTGATATTGCTCTCAGACTGTCTTGATTTTGTTTTTGCTGATGGGGGATAATTTGGCAAAAATAGGTAAATAGATATATTCTGTTTCACAGAATTATTATGCATTGTGTGCATGGTTTCTAGTGATCCCCTCTTACTACCTGATTATGCTAATGTGGAAGACTCTGAAACGCAATTGTATGCAATACTGTTTGTGCATCATGTGCTATCTTATTGTTTTATTCTATTCTGCAAAAATTAATAAAAATACTTTGAAAGATAAGAAGGAAGGCAGCAGTGGAAGCATCCATGTTTCCCTCACTAAAACATTCCTTTAATGTCTTGTCAGAGTTATAACCTGGGAAAAATATTGCTAGTGAATACAAAAGTAGAAAGAAAAGGACTTATAGCACAAATAATTGTTACATGTGTAGCAATATGTTTAGAGTTATGAGAAGAGAAAGTGCATTCATTATTGGGCATTAGTACCGGAAAGTGATCACGTGTAGAACAAGCCATATGCATATAGTGTATATGCTGCCCAGGTGCCAGATTTTAAATCAGCAAACCAATACAACCCTTGAAAAATAAAATACAGCAGCAATAGCAACCTATAAAAAAAGACTTACAGCTCTGCATCAGCAACGTCCATGCTCCCTGTTGCCTGAAGAGCTCTAGCTATAGCTTAACAGGGTGTGTGTCAAAGCCCAGTAGAGGCCATTGCTTCCACAAAGAGAACAAGGGTCCTTCTTTACAGCATGCTGCCAACGGACAGGCTTTTCAACTGCACTGGCTGCTTTCTAAAAGACAACAAGTGTAAGACTTTGCTCAACTTTTATTTTGATGGAATGTATTTTGCTGATTCACACTGAAAGTTCTGTTTGGCTATAAACCAATTCACAGATTTTAGTGTAGGCATTCTAATGCTCCTTTTCTTCTGTACACATAAAAATGTCAAATACCTTTTTAAAAGTTAGAATTTTTCAGTACTTTCCCTAACATGCTGATTTTGTCTTCCCACAGTCCAAGCCAGAGTCCCCTCCTGTACCTACTCATTTCCAGGATGTCGCATTCTTCATCTACCTACAAAAGATATATAGACCCTTCTTACTCTAAGAGTTATGTTGGCTACGGCTCCTACACCTCAGGCCTCAGCTCTTCTTACAGCGATCGCAATAACTCGCCTTTTAAGTCCAGTTTGAGTAGTTCATACTACCCCAGCTCTCACTTGCGTTCCTACCATGATCTAGATCGAAGTCTTCCCTGCCTGGATCCAACTACTAAAAGGACAGATTTTCTATCACGCTCTTCATCTAAATACCTTACAAACGGCTATTCCTATGGATACAATAGCACTCTTCCAACTTACACCAGCACCTCTCTATCACGCAAAAAGTCATACAGTCATACAGACCTGTCCCTTGGACTCTCTGAACTACGAACCTCAGACACTTACTACCCCCATAGCCCAACAAAAACACGGTCACATTTGGAAGCCGATGGACACTCCCGAATTTCCTATGTTTCCAACACTAGAGAGTCCACTGATATATATGGAAAGAAAAGAGGCTCATCTAATGGATATGGAAGCTCTTCTACACTCTCTTCAGAGGCTATTACCCTTTCCAAGCCTTCTTCTCAATTTTCATACAACTATGACAAGACTGAGGGGACCAGCCAAAAGGACGCACCAGTAAGTTGTGTTGTTTGCAGTTTATCTGAGTGGGGTGGTCAAAGTAAAATGACAAAGAAATGCATACTCTTAGATGTGTGTGTTCAGATTTGGGGAAAGACTACATAATTCTGGGCCTAGACCATTATAATAAAAGCAGCCATCCCTTTGCTTTATTTCTTCATAGGGCTTGTTCACACCAAGTGCGGAGCAGGAGCAGAGCAGTTACAGAACGCATCAAAACTGCATCCAATGTATTCCAATAGTATTTTGTATTCTAGTTCACAGCAGAGCGTTTAATTCCAGAGCATGTAGAAAAACTGCAGCATGCCCTATTTTCTCTGCTCTGGAACGCACCAAACGCATTCAAATGCATCAAAAATGGATGCAAACGCTCTGAAACGCACTGAAAGCCCATTTTAGGCTAAAAAAAGATAAATAAAATTTTTTTGGTTTTTTTTACCGGCCCGGAATGCGGCAAAACACACTGCACTGATTTGGTCCGGATTTGGTGTGAACAAGCCCTTATATCAGCATAAAACATAATCAAATTAAAATGTAATCATATGTAAAGTGGGATTGCGTCACAGGATATAGTTATTTATTACTTCTTGTGTGCACCCAAAGATCTGTGATTACAGAGGGTATTCCATTAATGTGGCTTAGAAGAGCATACAGTATGTCTTGACATGGCACTAGAGAAGGCCAAAGGTACTTTTGGATTCAGCTTTAACCCTTTTGCTGCCAATGCCTTTTTTTGTCTTTTTGCACACATGTTATCATCCACATTTTAGGCCTGAAAATTACTTAAAACCACCAAATATTATATATTTTCTGAAAGCAAATACCCTGTAGAACAAAACGGCGGCAGTTGCAAATGTATATGTCGCACAATATTAGCACAACTCTTTATCGAACCCAGAAATGTAGTAAAATTTTAGTGCCCAAAAACACAATACCCATTTTTTTTTGTTGGTTATGTGTTTAGAGGTAGCACTGAGATCATGAGGAATGCTGAATTAAGTTTTAGGTATTTAGAAGGACATTACTTCAAAATACATTGTACATCATATACAGAAAAACATATATACAGAACTTCCTGTATAAATCATAGACAAAACATGCATAAGCATAGAGACTAACACTGCACTACACCGCCATCTAGTGCTCAAAAGACATAGTTACATTATATGCTGGTGTATTTCCAACATTTCTTTGTAAAAGATGAGGTTATGATGAGTAAACAGATACCCAACATTCTTAGGTAAAAAATTGCATGTAGGTGCATCCGACGCGTGTTTACATTAATACACGCACGCTCGTTACTTAATCGTTATCACATAGGGGGTCTTACAAGCCCCCTATGTAATAGCATACTAGTGGTGATAGGTACAAAATTAGACTCCTAGTGTCACCTTTCCACTCCAAATAAGCTATTATTTGTTCTTAGTCCTTATAACTATACAAGGCAAAGCACCATTTCCTTCCTCCCTCCCAAGAAGCCTGTTCATCATTCCTTTATTTCCCTGGCCACTCTGTTCAGCCACCAGGAAAGAAGGAAACACCTGGTTCTTCTCACCTTATCTTTATGGACCTCCAGCACTATCATGTGATAGTGCTGGAGGTCCATAAAGATAAGGTGACAGTGATCTCTGGCCAGTTTTACCCAGATTGGATAAGCCTGCATTTGCACATGTGCATAGATCTTTTTCTCTGTGGTCAGTCAACACTGCCTAGGGTGCATGGAAGTATTTTATGCATTTTTATTAGTATAGACAATCGAGTTGACACAGGCCCCTGGGAGCTCTAGATGGAAGCTTTTGGTGCATTTCTTTGGGAGAACTGCAATGATGGAACTGTCCTCGGCCATTGGTGAGCACCTCTTCTCCAGAGGTGAAGTACTGGCACAGCTCATGTGGGTACACTGATATGATAGCGCTATCTTCAGCCATCATTTTGTCAATGCATGTGCTAACTGGCCCAATATCGACAATGGACTTGTCCAGTTCCATCATAATGCTAAGACTGTCACTCTTTTGTACAACAGAAACGATGGCACTGTCCTCCAGGAGTACTGTTATAGTGCTCTTCTGTTGTACAGCTGGCAGTGCAGAAAGAGGAGCTGCTGGTATTGGTTGAAAACCTTGATTTGACGGTTCTGCTGTGTTGGAGGAAAACATTTTCTTTCCTGCAGGATAAAATAGGACATGAGAATAAATGTTCAGAACTGGAACTGTATGGACATAGCTATACATATAGAAAAAAAAAATGTAGGCCTAAAATTACTTACCTCGCTTGCGTGAGGCCCTTTTCCTTGTACGACGCTTGGTCCAGCCAAAATTAATTGTGATGTGAAAGATGTTAACCAGCTTGATGAATAATAAAATGATGGCAAACATGCCAAGCAGAGCTGGTTGTGGTGGTGCCAGGAGGGTATATGTCAGGGTATATGTCAGGGCTGGTTTTGGCGGTGCCAGCAGGGTCTGTGTCAAGGCTGGTTCCAGTGTTTCCAGCAGGCTGCATGTCAGTGTAGCGCTCACCCCCGAAGGAGCCGCTGAATATTGAAATAGGTTCTCCTACCTGTTGGTTCCAGCTGCCATTCCCCTTTAATCAGCAACAGCACACCGACACTCACGGACAGAACGGCTCGAGTCTTAGGGTCTTTTAGGGTATTTATTTGCAACATCAATAGGAGAGAGAGGGTTTAGCATCTGTAGGATGCCATTTGGAAATACTTCTGAGGACAGCTTTCTCCCCTAGCAACCGCTAAGGCCGAAATCACTGCGATCTGGTCCCAGGGACCAATAGTAGTAGTAGTAGTAGTACTGTGAACAGATACCTGGAATAGGGTGTGGGATCTCCCTTGTGGGTCCCAGACGGACGCTCGCACCAGCTCCTCTGCGGTACCCCTCAACAAGCGGACTCCTCCCCGACCCAGCTTCCATCAGGTATTTTCCTCTTTAGGATCTGGAACTTCTGTGCCCTCAGCATCTGCAACTGCCAAGGAGCACTCCAGTTAAATGAGAGTATCTTCTTAGAACAAGGCACCCAACACCTGCCACGTGTATGGGCCCAGTGAGGTATTTTTCCGTAGCAACAGGATCTGGAATCTCTGTGCCCTCAGCATCTGCAACTGCCAAGGAGCACTCCAGTTTAGTAGTAGTATCTTCTTAGAACAAGGCACCCATCACCTGCCACGTGTATGGGCCCAGCAAAGTATCAGTGTATCCTAGGCCTCTAGGTCCCTCAGCACCTGCCATGTGCTGAGGCCCAGGCCAGTTTCCTGCATCACACACAGTCCTCCTAGGGCGAGGCCCCTAGGGGAAGAGAGAGCTCTCCACAATGTCCCCAGACCTTTTATCACCTGCCCTCAACCATGCCTCTGAGTCATCCTACTCAGGGATTGGCTAGGGCCAGGTGCATAGTCATAACCTGAGGGTGGATCCTCCCTCACTGTATGCCAAGGCTCCCTTTTCCTCAGCAACAGGAGGAGCAATCAATCCAGCAGACTCAGGGACACCTATAGAATGCAGAGCTCTGTATAATCAGTATCTAGACTGGTTACAGTCCAGGTATCTCTAAATTGAATAGCGACATTTTAGAGGGCGCTACATCAGGGCTGGTTCTGGTGTTTCCAGCAGGCTGCATGTCAGGGCTGGCTATGGTGTTTCCAGCAGGGTGCATGTCAGGGCTGGTTCTGGTGGTACCAGCAGGGTCTGTGTCAGGGCTGGTTCCGGTGTTTCCAGCAGATGGTATGTCAGGGCTGGTTCCGGGGTTTCCAGCAGGCTGCATGTCAGGGCTGGTTCCGGTGTTTCCAGCAGGGTGCATGTCAGGGTCGGTTCTAGTGGTGGCAGCATGGTGATTATGAGGAGTGGGTCTGGAGGTGAAGTATCAATGTTATTAAACGTTGTCTCAGGATCAACCTCCATTTTCTCCACCTCCTCTGCCCTTTAAATCATCCTAGTGGTGACATTCTTGGATGTAATCTGCACATTCGGAATGACTGCCATTTGTGAGCACAGCAGCACTAACACAACTATCACTTGTATATACATTCTGTGGAGAGAAGACAGACATGATTATTAATCATACTTTACACCATGTTAAAGAAAAATGTTTTGTGGTTTTGAATAAAAATGGATTTTTAGATAAACCAGGAGCTTATGAAATTTCAGCTTTTCACCAATATGTATGCGCCTGCTTTCTGCGCAGTAGAAAAGCGGCCCATGTCTTTACCCAGAATGGTATCATGTGGGGAACAGATATTTACAATTCAGACAAGCGTAATCCAATAAAAAATATCGGGTCAAATGATGTGTGATACAAAATACTCCGTTAACAAATCTTAAACACAAGAATAAGGATTATTCTTTTAGTCATGTGACTCTTATTTCCAAATCTCAGATCTTAGCTGAAAATAACGATCACATTTTTGAAAACAGGTCTCCTTATCCTGGTGCGCTGCTGTGTGACTTTGGTGCAACCATGAGGATTCTGAAACCTTACTAAAACACTGTTTACAATGGCGGGTTATAGAACACTGTAGATGTATAAGGATAATATAGAAACATGTAGAAATGTTGCCTGAATGTGTAGAATCAATAACGCAATTAATAAGCTAAAGATCGGGTATGAAATACGCAATCCAATATCGCAATCCAATTCTTAAGATAAAGCAAAGAGTGTTCTCCAACTTCAGAGAAGTCCTTCAAAACACCTGCTTTTAAAAGTCAGTGACATCACAATACTTCTAACAGCCAATCAGCAATCACCCCGAGAGTCAGATGAATTTTGAATTCTAAAAGTCATTCATCAATCAACTGTTACTTCTTGTAATTCTAAATTCACAATGCATTCATAGCAGCCAATCAGCAATCATCCCTGAGAGTCAGTTGAATTTAGAATTCTAAAAGTCATTCAGCAATCAACTGTCACCTCTTGTAATTCTAACATCACAATGCATTCATAGCAGCCAATCAGCAATCATCCCTGAGAGTCAGTTGAATTTAGAATTCTAACAGTCATTCAGCAATCAACTGTCACTTTTTTTTAATTCTAACATCAAAATGCATTCACAGCAACCAATCAGCAATTGGTTTGTACTGTTAGCACCTTTAAGTGATAGAGCTCTGGCCAAAACAACAAAATGACATACTGTATATGATGTCATCAATAGCATTTACTTTCACAGCAGTGTTTGTTTTTCTGAGTCTGCCCTGTAACATCTTTATAGCTGATCAACAAAAGTGGCAGTTAGAGTAACTGGCTGTCCAGCTCTCATATGAGCAGAGCAGCTGTTTATCATCGAGCAGGGGGCGCTGACTGACTATAACGAATTGGAGACAACAATGCTACAGAGCTGGGGCCAAAGAATAAACCACTTCGCATCCTGGGCAATTGTTTTATTTTTCACACACGTTAAAATATGCGTTTTTGGCTCAAAAAACTACTTAAAACCCGCAAACAATCATATATTTTCCTGAAACGAGAGGCCCTGTAGAATAAAATGGTGGTAGTTACAAATTTTTGTGTCACACGATATGTGTGCAACTGTTTATCATATGTATGTTCTCAGGAAAAAATACATTAGAATGACTTTTAGTGCACACAAACACAATATAATACGCAATGTTTTGGTGAAATATAGGAAATAAAAAAGAGTATATTTCGAGTAAATAGATACCAAGCATGTCAAGCCTTAATATTGTGTACACCGCTGAAATGACAAAAAACTGCGATGCCCAAAATTGTCCATAGATGATGATTTAAATGGCTTTACAGGTGATCAGTTTAGAGTTAACAGCGAATGACGGCCCTAGAGCTCCCACTACAGTGTTCACCTAACATAACTAAAACTTGTGATGCCATTGCCGTTTACATACCCGTGTGCACCTTACATGTGCCTTTGTCGGCACCCCCTCTGTCGACCCCGGCCCCCCCCCCCCCCCCCCCCCCATGCAGGCCCGGGACCAGCATAGCGGGTCTCTGCATTGAGAAGGGAGGTCAGTGCACTTCCACCGGCTGATCTCCACTCTGATTGCTGAATGTGGTGACTTGAAACACCTATTCAATGCTAAAGTGGTCTAAGGCCCAGTGATTCATCACGTCCTATACAGTGTATACGACGTAAGGACATCAAGGGACATTCCATTTCTGTAGCAGCAGGGGAGTTAGGCTGAAGGGACCAGCCTAGGAGTCACCTGGGATCATGGTTTGGGTTAGTATAACTCTGTTATTTTAGTTCTCTAGACAAAAGGAGCACTTAACCCTTGCAGTGTGGGTGTAGCCCCATTGCAAGGGTTATGATTTTATTTGCCTTCTGCAGTTCTTCTTTAATTAGAATTGTATGCAAATATGGCCTGCCTAAGATGACTGACAGTCATTTTTGTGTCACTCCCTCTGAAAGTCTGGGACTCAGTCATGGACCGAGAGCCCGACGTCTGCGTGAGAGAGGAGCAGACCCAGCGGCATATCTTACCCCACCAGATGAATGTCTCCTCCTCTCTTTGCGTGCGTGATGACGTCACACGCGTGTACTAGGTGACACCCAGCCTGGCAACTCCTTTGCCACACCTCGAGGCTGATATCACATCAAGGCAATTTGATTTTTTTGTAACTTCTCCCAAGAGCTAGTCCTCTGCTTGCATAAGGGATGAGGGCTTTTGAAACGAGTACTGAGGCGGAGTGTTGTGATGTTTTCGGAAAGCTATGTACAGCAACCTGCTGGCTTCTTCCACCAGCCTTAAACTGCCAGCATTGCAATGAGAAGCACAAAGACCTAGTGGTGATGTCACTGGGTCTAAAATAATGTTTGTAATGAAAATCCAAGGTTTTCATTTAAAAACAAATTGGCATGTTGATGAGGGGGAAAGGTGGAACAAGGGAAGTCAAAATACAACGTTTTTCTATTTGAATGAGTATTATTTTGAAGTGAGGGGTCCTGCACTTAAAATATCCCTCGTATGCATAATTTTACCACTATTGACTTTACTGAGGAGGGTGAGGAAGGCATATGAGGATATGTCATACAAAAAATAACTTATATTTTAATAGCAGAGATTTACTGGCATTGTACATGTACTGACTGTGCAATCCATGTACTGAACTATAATATGTACAACTATAGCTGGTCACAGGCAGCAGTGACATCATACATTCACAATCTGACCATATTTCATGTTGTGCATGGGCATGCATACTTATACTATATGGGCAAAACTGTGTGCACACCTAGCCATCACACCTACTATATACCTAAAGTTTTATGAATATAAAAACATTCTGCGCTATGGAAGCTGTCTCAAAGTGATAAATATAAAAGATGAAAAGCTGCCATGCTAATAATATAAATAGATAGATCAAACAAATGCACTGCGCTAATCAATATTCTTAATACGTGAATGATATAGTGCTAAATATCAAATAGATCACATATAACCAATATAATTAACAAATAATCATATATAGTTAAAAGTGTTTCTCATTGTAATATCTCCAGTAGAGATTAAGTGCAAATTGGTAATTAAAAGTCCACCATCAAATTGATGCAAAAAAAAAAAAAAAGTGACAAAGTTCCAAGATATATACAGTATATATAAAAAAAAACATCAGTGATAAGTCCTTCTTATAGCTGTAGTGTGAAAACTACAGGTGACTGTGAAACACACCGCACTCACCAGACTTCCATATTCAAAGAGGCATAACAATCCCGGATCGCAATCACTGTGAACGTTTGCTCCTCCACTCGCAATAGGAACTTCCTCCTCCACTCTGTGCTCTTTCACAAAAAAGCTTCTGGTTCAGGTGTGGTCGTTTAAAAAACATATCCGTTCCCCAGAGAGGATAATAAACACATAGTGTAATATGCCAAAAAACAGGTTTTTATTTAAAAAAACGTTTAAAAACACTTACAAGATTTCCAGAAAACAATGGCTTTTTCAAAAAATATTCCAATCCGTCATGAACAAGCCAGTCGTATAATCACACAATTAAAATCCTTCCAGCTTAGCCTGTCCCAACCTCAGTGCATGTCCACTTCTTTCGACGCGTTTCGTGGAGGAAGAGGAGGCGGACAGGTAAGTAGTGCGACCAGCCCACCTGAGGGTGACCCTGCAGAGCCTACCATAGACAGTTTATGGGGGGCTCTTGCAGGGTCACCCTCAGGTGGGCTGTGTGGGATCTCAAGTGGGCTCTGCAAGGGGTATAACTAGAAATCACAGGGCCCCATATAAAATGTTGCTATGGGGCTCTGTGATTTCTAGTTACGCCCCTGGGAGGGAGGTTGGGTGACACGAGATTAAAGTCCATGATTTTGGAATAGGAAGATCAAAAATGTCATATTGGTGTGCTAAACAGGTGTCCTCAAAGCGTTGGCCGTATAGTAATTAATCATTAGCATTCAGGAAGAAAAATGCAACAATGTCAGTAACCATTCAATAAATAAAAACAGCCATAGATTGTTGAGGGCAGTTGTATAGTGAACATACAGTATAGTATGTCAGGGATTGAAAGCACCCTAGAGTGCTCCACAAATTTATCATCTCAGCTATGCCAAACTAACATAGTAGGGGGCAGGGGATGATCAGTAAATTGTACAGAAGAAGATGTCAGCTCCAGCTCCTCAACAAGTTAACAATAGCAATTGGAATAGATTTTCTAACCTACCAATTGCTAGTTACCACCAACAATTGACAACAAAATAGCATAGACCAGCCACAGACAAAAGATTGTCACCTGATCCAATTGAGAATGGCCAAATGGTACCACTGTCATCTTATGTGTATAAGTACCCTTTGAAAAAAGAATAACACAATTGTACTCATTTCAGAAACCCATAGCTACCCAGCACATTCAGTTTGCAGCAGTTAATGAAATCTGGTTACTACACAGTAAGATGATGCACACTGAAGGTGGTGGATAATTCCCCAATAGTAATGAGTTTGGGCTTGGTGCGAACCCAGTTTCCTTGAGTTTGCCCAAGCCGTGCTCAAAACTGTGACTGCCACCCCCTCCTACCAGCCCAATCAGCTGTGGCAGTGACATTCCCGGCCCAGCAGCTACACATCACAAAGGGGCAGGGAATGCCCCCACCGCACCTGCTGCTACTGATTGGGTTGGGGTGGTTGGTTGTTGGGCATGGTTTTGAATAGGCTTGGGAGAAGTCAGACGAACTGGTCGACTGAATTGACACAGGCACAGATGCTATAATCATGTACCTTAAGGTAGTCATACATGTATCAAGATTCTCCTGATAATTTATATATATAAGGTGTCATAAATCCTCTCCATAGGTTTGACACTTGCTGTCGTCAGTTGAGCATTTCAATATATTTATATCCACAGAATTTCCTTTCCTGTTTAGATGGAAATTGTCCTAACAGTTTGAGTACTTTCATTTGTTCTTTGACTTTTTATAGAGAAGTGCTGTCCTATTGGTGTCACATGGCTTTAAATGATTTTACAATGGTGGTGGTTTCATTTTGTGCACAGTTTCTGTTTAGTTTTCCCAATAAGAAAGGCAGTGAGGGTTCTACCAGTCCTCAAACGGCTTACAAGATGGGGACCACCACAGTGGTGAAAGTCAGCTTGAAGATAAATGTGAATGCACAGGAAAAGGTTTTCTAACTCCGAGAAGCCACAAGGTGGCAGTAAATTGCCAAAGAAGGTTCTGCCACTGTTTCCATTCTTCCATCATCTCTGCAATATATTACAGCTGTTAACAATGTGTTCCTTTAGTAATTGCTGAGTATACATTGAGCACAATTGTAGTCACAGAAAAGGATGGCTACATTTGTACATTTCCTTTCTGCTTCACGCTGGAATTGAGCACAATTGTAGTCACAGAAGAGAAAGAGGATGGCTACATTTGTACATTTCCGCTGAGCGGAATATATTTCTGGCATTTTTTAAGTGTTTTTCATGTGTACACTCATGTTTTTAAAGCTTTTCACAAGCGCCCAGAAATCCATTCTGAGACTTGACCAATCACCTTATTGCCCTGACTTAGTACCCTGCAACTTCTGGCTTTTACCAAAATTTTAAAAAGCCTTAAAAGGACACAGATTTGATGACATTCCGGACATTCATCGCGCCGCGACAAAGATACTGCTCCGGAAAACAAATTCCAGGAATGTTTCCGGCAATAGAAACAGTTGTCTAGAAAAGTGCGTCGCTTCACAAGGGGACTACTTTGAAGGTGACAACAGCAGCTAGTGTATAGGTAAGCAAACATTTCGTTTTTAGTCCATTCTGGGAATCAAATTGTCACAACTCGTACACAGATCTAGGCCGCCTTGCAAAGTGCAAAGCTGACTTCTAGTAACAATTTATAAAAGTTCACACAGAGCTCACGTGTCTGCAGTAGTGGTGAGCTGGGGCTTGGTGTGAACTCTGGGTTCGCACCAAGCCCCAGTTCACTGCTAGTCTTCAAATACAGAAGGTATTCAGAAGGTGGCCCTTTGTGTAGCAGAGAATGTTTTCCAATCCAGTAAAACTTTTTTCAAGTTTCCTTCCAGAACCTCTGACTCTTGATTCTGTTCTTGTAATAGGCATCCATAGCATCATACAGGATAGGGTGGTCTAACCATATAAATAAAGGTCTCCACATCTTGGAATGCTACCGTGTTTCCCCGAAAGTAAGACCTACCCCGAAAGTAAGACCTACCCCTAAAGTAAGACCTAGTATGGTGGTAGGTCTTATATTACAGAAATCCCTGATAGCGCTAGGTCTTATTTTCAGGGTAGCTCCACCGTTTAATTACATTTTACATGTCACGGCCGCAGCTCCCTCCCACCCGCCCGCACGCCCACCTGTCTGGCTCCCTGGACGGCATTAGAGCGGAGAGCGGCCGCAGCTCCCTCCCTCCCCCCCGCCAGGTACGCCTCCCCGCACGCCCACCTGTCTGGCTCCCTGGACGGCATTAGAGCTGAGAGCGGCCGCAGCTCCCTCCCTCCCGCCCCCCCCCCAGGCACGCCCCCCTGCACGCCCACCTGTCTGGCTCCCTGGACGGCATTAGAGCTGAGAGTGGCCGCAGCTCCCTCCCGCCCACACGCACGCCCACCTGCACGCACGAGCGGAGATCGGAGAGCGGACAGCTGCAGCCAGGTACACATAAGACATCCCCGTAAATAAGACCTAGTGTCTTTTTTCGTGGAAAAAAAAATATAAGACACTGTCTTATTTTTGGGGAAACACGGTAGCACAGAGTTTTTAATGTTAGTTAGTGGAGAATAGGATGAGGGCATTTGTAAATGAGGAGAACAATTCTTTTAGGCACAAATAATCATTTTAATTTGTTGTTTAATTACACTCTGGACTCACAGAAGGATGCTACAGAAAGAGGCACCAAGTCATAATGTGGCACCGCTCTCTAAAGCATGTCAGCCCCTTAAACACGATCTGATCTGGAGGAGATCTGTGCACAGATCCCTTGCTGATCGGAATAGATGTCACCATTATGGTATCCAAGTCCGTCCGGGTTTTTCCTACATCTTGGATAGGAGGAAAAACTGAAATTACTGGACCCATATTGATCTATTGGGAATTGGATGTAAATGGACTTGTGTCCGTTTACATCAGATTCCCCCCAATCCGGCACAATCAGGTCCAGTGAAACTGAACTCTCATCCATTTATTTTTCCGGACCTGGACAGAGCCAGGGGTAACCTGATGTAAACTGACGCCTGTCCGGGCTTTCAATAAGGTCCACCTAAAAAAACTGACAGGAGGACCTGATAGGAAAGCCCATGTGAAAGGGCTGTAAGGATGGCCCCAAGTCTCCAGCAGTTAACCCTTGCATTGCAGGGGTAGCCCCACTGCAAGGGTTAATAAAGGTTTTGGATATATAAACGGGGAAGGGAGGTTAACAAAGTATATAATTCGTAACAATACTAAGTATATAAATGTATGGTAGCTCCCCTGTTTTAGTTATAACAGAAACAAAGTTTTACCCCCTTTGAGTGGATCCCACCATGGCTCAAAAAGTCTTCAAAAAATTTAGTAAAACGTATGAATTTATTAGATAATTAAATTTAAAAATGCACGCATATCAAAAAACAGACAGACATATATTAATTAAGAAAAAAAATGTTTCTTTGAAAAAATTATTTTTTTAGTGTATATAAAATATGTGGTACATGGCCCAACTTCTGAATACCTCTATGCGATATTTAAGCCTTGTATATATTTTATACTCTATTTTGTTATCTTGGATAGAGGTTTTCTCGGAAAATCAAGAGAGATTAAATCCTCCAGCACAGGTACGGGTTAACATACACGTGTATGAAAGGGGAGAAAAAATTCCAAAAGAAAGTTCAAAAAACGTTCATGTTATATTGAAAAGATCTTAAATGCCACTCACGGTAGTGTTTAGCTTTTCCTCAGAGAAAAGTATACGTCCACAAAGGAGTTTTTCACTTGCACAATGATCCGGGCTATTGACAAACTAGGTTCAGGAGAAAGTTATCCTTATCTCGCTTTTATTCAATGTAGACGGCATATGCCAAAAATCTTCGCTGAAACGATATCTTTATCTCGGCTTTTCAAATGTTCACCGTGGATGCGGTTAGCCTTAACTGAGCCTTTGTCTTTGGTTGTATAGTGTCCACGTCCTAGACAGGATAGAAGCCCAATGTTGGGGTGGACAGCCTGATGGTGTGTGCTTGATTGCCTTAATTGTGGATTCCTGATTCCAACAGCTGTGCAATAGGAGTAATTTTATGAAGATTGCTTCTCTCCTGGCAGTTCCTTGATGTATCATATGATATATCCATGGAGGTATTTCAGACAGAGGCGGCCATAGCCGAGATATGTCTTGCAAGGGCACCAAGCCTAACGCCTATAACATGTTTCACCCCCCACCGGGGCTTCGTAATCTCTTACGCCCTTCTGACGAAGCCCCGGTTGGTGCCCTTGCAAGACATATCTCGGCTATGGCCGCCTCTGTCTGAAATACCTCCACTTCCTCCTATTGCACAGCTGTTGGAATCAGGAATCCACAATTAAGGCGATCAAGCACACACCATCAGGCTGTCCACCCCAACATTGGGCTTCTATCCTGTCTAGGACGTGGACACTATACAACCAAAGACAAAGGCTCAGTTAAGGCTAACCGCATCCACGGTGAACATTTGAAAAGCCGAGATAAAGATATCGTTTCAGCGAAGATTTTTGGCATATGCCGTCTACATTGAATAAAAGCGAGATAAGGATAACTTTCTCCTGAACCTAGTTTGTCAATAGCCCGGATCATTGTGCAAGTGAAAAACTCCTTTGTGGACGTACACTTTTCTCTGAGGAAAAGCTAAACACTACCGTGAGTGGCATTTAAGATCTTTTCAATATAACATGAACGTTTTTTGAACTTTCTTTTGGAATTTTTTCTCCCCTTTCATACACGTGTATGTTAACCCGTACCTGTGCTGGAGGATTTAATCTCTCTTGATTTTCCGAGAAAACCTCTATCCAAGATAACAAAATAGAGTATAAAATATATACAAGGCTTAAATATCGCATAGAGGTATTCAGAAGTTGGGCCATATACCACATATTTTATATACACTAAAAAAAGAATTTTTTCAAATAAAAAAATTTTTTCTAAAAAATTTTTTTTTCATATTTAGCCGAGCTTTTGTCTTATATGTATAATATATGTCTGTCTCTTTTTTTATATGCGTGTTTTAAATTTAATTATCTAATAAATTCATACGTTTTACTACATTTTTTGAAGACTTTTTGAGTCATGGTGGGATTCTAATAAAGGTTTTGCCTGAAGTTCTTTAAATTTGCAAAATTCATTAAAATAATACCTGGTGGCCCTGCTATTTGGGCACTTCCTACCGGGGGGCATTTTGTCCCTGTCTACCATTTGTGTTCCTGCGTTGTCACTCTGTCACATATGCCCTTTGGAAACTACAGGCAACCCTTTAGACACACATCGGGCATGCATGGTCTACCATTGTCACTATCAGGAAGTGGGACAAGAGTAATGATGTGCAGCCAATGGTGGAGCGAGTGCATGTAGACAAGAAGTGAAAGAAAGGGACTGGAGGAGGCTGTCAGCACCAAGATGCAAAAAGAATATGCAAAAAAAAAATTAAAACAGTTCTATATGAAATAAATTATGTAAATTGGGTCCTTTAGCAAACCAAATATCAACTAGTTTAGTTTAAATTTATTTTAAAGAAGAACTACAAGCAGAAATGTAATTAACACTTGCAGTGGGGGCTACCCCCACAAAAAAGGTGAAAAAACATGCCAATTGTTTATAAAACCCAGAGCTTTAGTAAAAACTACATATTATCTAATTAGGGTTTACAATGTAATAATATATATGTCAGTATAACCACACAAATTATGGTGAGAAGGGACTAAGGCTCCATTCACATATAGCGTTTGCATTTCCCACGTGGTTTTCCTTGTGGAATACCACACGAAACACAAACGCTATATGTGAAACAACTGCACAGATTTTGCTCGTTTGTGGCCATTATATAGCCGCGAATGTGCGGAATCCATCATATTATCGCATTTGCACTATTTTGGGGGCCGCGCAGTTTTGTACTGTGCGGTCTCCGCAATAGTCTGAACAATGCACATTAAAGTGCTTTGTTTTTTCAGTTTAGAGCGGCTCCACGTGTATTCGTACAGCTGAACACACGCGGACAGCCGCCCCAGTGTGAATGGAGCCTTAAGGAATTTTAAAGTTCTCAAACCAAATAGTACGTAGCAAGGTAAAGCCTACCTATAACAGAACATATTCACATATAAATGAAAGGATTATTCCTCATTTCAGGATTGGGGGTAGAGCCATGCAAATGAATCCTTTACACCTCTACTGCCATATTCACATACTGGACCGATGGCCTATAGACCAAATACACAAATCTAGCGCTACTAATTAAGATCTTATACATAAAATACTATAGTTCATAAAACATCCAAATTCTTAATTTCTTAATTCTTAATTCTTTATGTTCCATGGAGTAGTCACATGAGAAAAATAAACACAGTCATACAGTCTCTCCATGATGTAATAAACAGTCTTATTCCATGATGTTTTCTTAAGGTGCCCATACACCTTGCGATTATGGTTCAAAAAATGAATGAGATCGGGTTTTCGTACAATAATCGTCCAGTTGATGGGAAGTGAACGATCAGAATTACTGTACAACTGGCCCAATTTCCCCGAACGGTCAGGCTAGAAAACATTTTTCGAATGGTGACAAAATTGATGAGTGTGTTTGCCATTTGTTTTGCTTGGCGCTTATTGTCTCGCAGTCTGGACTCCCAATGGAGAATCCACCCAATTTTGTCACTAAGCTTCGTCCTGAGTAATGGAATTGGGTGATGCCTGTATCAGGAGCCCAGGCGGTGAGATATTGCGTGCGTACTGAGAGACCTATATATGGGGACAGTACAGATATGCTACATTTTCCCCCACTGCAGCAATGTGGTGTGAATGGGGCACATAAAGAAACATTGTTTTCTATATGGCCTCGGTGTTGACTGGCATTAATCAGTTGCTAAAAGGCTACGTTCACATTTTGTGCGGTGACCTGCGTTTTTCTGCAACAGAAGCGGAAATTCGGATTCTGAAACATTCGGATGCATTGGGATTTGGAAATTCAGATGTGTCCGAATGTTCAAATTTCGGAAAATTTGTTTGAATTTTGATTCTGAATGAAACGAATCGCACATGTCTATTAACCACCGCCACTTCACTGTGCGATAAAGAAAAAAGCAGTAACTCAATATTCACGATACTGGAGGGGAATTTATCGAATCTGGAGCAGTTGTCTGTGACAGCCAATGAGCTTCTGTCTTCAGTTTGTTCAGTTAAACTTTAACCGCTTGCCGTCCGCCCGTTATATAAGATGGGAGGGAGATCAGCATCTTCCTTCTTGCTGAACTCCCTCCGTAGTGTGAATGCGGACGTGATATGTCATACATCACTTCCGCATTCACCTGTCATTCCTCTGGCTGCTATAGCCAGAGAGAAGAAGCTGATGAAGCAGATCTATGCTTCATCAGCTTCTTTGGGGTCCCCATGTGACATTAGGGATCTTAGAGACCCCTAATGTCTCCATAAAGAGGACCTGTCAGTGTGCCTTTGCTATTATATGGGGGGATCGTTACCCCCCTATGTGATAGCAATGACATTAAGTATAAAAAAAAAGTTTAAAAAAAATTAAAGTCACATATAAAAAGTTTTTAAAAAACCCCAAAAATGTTTAAGTCCCCCACGTTTACGCACATATAAACGTAATTGCGCTACACATGTTACATTTCGCCGCGAACGTCGGAGTGAGAGCAATCATTTTAGGGCCATAATCACTGATAACACTAAACTGATGAGCAGTAAAAGCTTTTTAAGCGTCGCCTATGGCCAATTTTGGGTAATGTAATTTTTTTAGGTTTTGCGGGCGCATGAAAGTTAAAGGCTTTTCATGTTTGGTGTCTATTTTCCTTACTATAGTAAAAAATAAAACCCGCAATGGTGATTAAATACCAGCAAAAGAAAGCTCTATCCATCCCTAAAAAATTGTATAAAATTAATTTCAGTACAGCGTTGCATGACGGAACAAATGCCAGTCAAAGTACCGCAGCGCTGAATACTAAAAAATGGCCTGGACAGGAAGGGGGTTTAACACCGCGGACTTCAAGTGGTTAAAAATGAATGATAGAAGCTGATTTGGTTGCTATGGGTAACTGCTCCAGATTCTGGCTATGATAAATTCCCTCTAGATTCTTAGAACAGCTTGTTCATCTTCCCTATAATACTACTATGAAGAGAACCAGAATGAGCGCTGCTGATGTAATGTATTCTCTCAGTATAAAATGTGCTGTGTGTGCAGAATCACGGCACACGTTGTACTCTCTTGTACCTGTGCACTTTGCCTGTAGGTGACTCCAGTTCCCATGTGTGCCCTCCCCATGTGTCACCCTCCCTCCACACCCCTTCTGACGTAACTGGCTGTCAAATTCCAGCCGGAGGTAATGAGTGCCTACAGTGATCAGGAGGAGGAGAGGCCGGTGACTGCGGCTCAGGGCTGCGCTGTGCGATCAGTCCGGGGCTTCTCTCCACATAAACGCGGCACCGGTCCTCTGACCGCACTGCAATAGAGGGGACGAGATTTCATCTGTCATCAGTCACCCTGCTCAGGAATCCGGAGGACCTTGTATTCTACACGAACATCCATTGCATAGCAAACAAGGAGCCGAGGTCACATCTGCCCGTCCCCTTCTCTAAGGTCGCATTGCTTTGGATTCCTACACCTTCACCATGACTGGCTTTGGCAGCAGCAAGGATCACCAGATTCCTGGGGCGATTATTTTATCTAATATTCTAGATTTCGTGCTTCATAGGACTAAGGTGAGACCTGAGGATGCATGCTGTGGGGATTCATGTGACTGTGCCATGGGTGCCCTTTTTACTGCAGCTCCTGTTCGGGGTGCTGAAATCAGAGGCAGCTGGATCGTTCATGATGGACATAGTACACATCTGAGCTCTGATGTCACCATCCTTATGGTTTTTCCAAGAGTACACATGGCTTACACAGCTGTTTAATATGTGTTGCTTTCACAGTAATGTATTTGTAGCTGCAGTTTAAATCTATGCAAAGTCTAATTTTAACTAACACTGATACTTGGGAGTCATCCTGGCAACTTTTTTGGGAGTTTAACTCTAGTTAACGGATAATTAAAGCCTCGGGTGTTTTTGCATGCATCTACTCCTAGCAAGCAGTAGATATATGCAAAAAGTGTAAAAAAAAACAAAAACGTTTTGAAAAGGGTTAATACCCGTGTCTTCCCCGCAAGCTCCCTTCTGAAAAGTGAAAAATCTCGGGCGGCCGCAAAGCATCTTGGGGCGGGCGCATGCACAGATCACATTTTCGGCCAGGACACGAGGAGAGACACAAGGTAAGTCTATGGCTGGGTGCACCCGCATGCAGACACCGTGGGACAGGAAGGGCCAGCAAGCTCAGAGGAGTCAGCGCTGGATTGGAGACCCGCCGCAGCGCTGGAGGGACAGATGAAAAGGACAGGAAAGAAGAAGAAGAAGATCGGATTAAGAAACATCATTTAAGGTAAGTGCTGACATTAACATTGGGGGGAGGGAAAAACATTTTTGACTTTAATGTCACTTTAAGGGAAAAAAAGCAATTCCTTCTAGGGTAACCATATACATTTAGGGTGCATTTACACCAAAACCAGAAGGATATCGCAAGTCAACGGAGGGTACGTTGACTTGCAATTGTACCTTCTGATTTTCTTCCGATCTGTTGCGTTGCAATCCGTTTTTCAGAAAGAACAATAATGTCACCAGCACACCATTTTTTGAAAATCAATGATCCATTTTAATGGCATATTGCCATCCAAAAAGTTTTGGATGGCAATATGCCATTAAAATGGATCATTGATTTTCAAAAAATGGTGTGCTGGTGACATTATTTTTCTTTCTGTGATACGCACGGTGCCTTCCGTGGTCACTACAAGCACCCACCCAGCATTGGGTTTTGCGGTAAGGAGTGCAGCAAGATATTCGATTTATAGCAATCCGTTTTTCAACGCATGCTATCGAAAAATGAATGGGTGTGAATGGAACTAGTTCACACCGGATCCCTTGCATTAGGTTACGCTAGGTTCAGTGGGTACTTCTGAGAAAAGCAGGGAGCCAATCACACAAGGGATTATGATTCCTGGGGGCATTGTCAGTGATTGATAAATCCTCCAGGTTACCATAGTGCAAGAATCCACTCTGAATTTTTTTGACAATTGTAAAGAATCCAGATCAAACAATTACAGATTGCCCAGTAAAGTATGTCTAGTCATCATGTTTCAGTTGGCTCCAACTCTGTTAGCTCCAGTTCCCTGAACTTCCTGTCCTGTACAACATCACAGCGCAGTCTCCAGCAGCTGCCCATCTACTAGCTTGGAGAAGGGAGAAGGAGAAACCAGGGACCTGGGGACTGGCTTGTCTTCCTGTGCCTGTGTGTTTGTAGAGACACACAGCTTACTAGCACACAGGAAAATGACTCCAAAGTACCCTGCAAGGGAAAGCAGTCACCCTCAGGCCCCATTCACACTGAGCGGAAAATCCCGCGATAACGCGCATTTTTTGCCGCACGATATTGTGAGAAGTCGCTGGCCAATGGTTTTCAATGGAGCTGTCTTAATGTACAGCTCCATGTCGCTTATCGCTCGTCGCGGTCGCAATTTGCGCCTGCAGGACCCTTTTTCCGCGATGTGGCATGAATTTCCTTTATTTAATGCAGCCCGACAGTGAAGGTCGCGCGATTGTCGCTGGAACGTCGCCCGAACTGTCGCGCCATCCCGCCGCGCTGAAATTTGCTCGAGGTGAGTGTCGCTTAGTGTGAATGGAGCCTAAGGGCTTGTTCACACCATGTCCAGACCAGAACAGTTTGTTCCCGGACCAAAATAGCATTCCAATGTATCCCTATGGTATTTCTGCACTCTGTTCACATAAGAGCAGTGCGTTCTGGTCCAGACAAAAAAAAAAAAT
Source organism: Nanorana parkeri (assembly GCF_000935625.1). NCBI lineage: Eukaryota > Metazoa > Chordata > Amphibia > Anura > Dicroglossidae > Nanorana > Nanorana parkeri. The sequence goes on from NW_017307557.1 coordinate 95,115, forward strand.
GCTTGTCTCATTTTCACTGGTCCAGACCACACTGTAACGCATGTAAATGCAGCAACCATGCATGCAAATGCTCTGTCACGCACTAGATTGGCCCTGAAAGCCCATTTAAAGCTACAAAACGCACCGGAATGCGGCAAAAACGCACTGCACTGCATTTGCAGATCTGGTCCGGGCATGGTGTGAACATAGCCCTAGGGCCCATTCACACCACATCCAGATCATCTACAGGCCAGACCAGATTGTTGCCGGACCCAAAATGCATCCTAATGTATCCCTATGCTATTTCTGGCCTCTGTTCACACCGTCGCAGTCCGTTCCAGACCAGACCAGAAAGATACTGTATGTCTTATTTTGTCTGGTCTGGAATGCACTCGAACTGCGGACAGGTTCATACTGTTTTCCAGACCAGATCTGATCCAGGAAATGGTGTGAGGTTGGGTGCACACCATTTTCCGGACCAGATCTGGAACATAGTGCATTGCGTTTTTGCCGCGTTTGTGCCACGATTTTGCTGCGATTGGATTTTTTTTGCTTAAAATGGTCTTGCAGGTGTGTTCCAATGCATTCCATTTGTTTCTGATGCGCTTTGATACGTTCTAGTGCATTCCAGACGAGACAAAATAGGACAAACAGTATTTTTCTGGTCTGGAACGGACTGCGCTGGTGGGAACAGAGGCCGGAAATAGCATAGGGATACATTGGGATGCATTTTGGGTCTGGAAACAGTCTGGTCTGGTCTGGAGGTAATCTGGATGTGATGTGAATGGGCCCTGAACCTGCCTTCAGGCTGGGTTCACACCATTTTCCGGGACCAGATCTGTAACATAATGCATTGCGTTTTTGCCGTGTTTTTACTGCGATTTTGCTGTTATTGGATTTTTTTTTAGCTTACAATAGTCTTACATGTGCATTCCAGTGCGTTCCATTCGTTTTTGATGCATTTTGATGCGTTCCAGTGCATTCCAGACCAGACAAAATAGGACAACCAGTATTTTTCTGGTCTGGTCTGGTCTGGTCTGGAACGGACTGGGCTGGTGGGAACAGAGGCTAGAAATAGCATAGGGATACATTGGGATGCATTTTGGGTCCGGAAACAGTCTGGTCTGGAGATAATCTGGATGTGGTGTGAACCTGCCCTTCTACATAAAACAGTATCCATTGTAAGTAATGTGATCAGCATTTGAAATGGATTAAACAACTTTTGACTTTAATACCACTTTAAAAAGTCCAAATGCTTTTTGCCAATAACTGCAATTGTCTTTGTCTTCCAAATATGAATGAGAGTATTTGGCAGAAATCTTAGTACAAGTTCACCCACGCTAACAGAATCAGTGTAACAATTACATAAGAATGCGGCACTGTGAACACCAGTGAACTTTTATCACCTCTTTCATGACTTTCTTCATGTTTGAACTATGTGACTTTACTGTTCCTGCCAAAACCAGTATAGTCCAGTTCTTATGTCATGGAACAGGAGGAGATACTGGGAAAAGGAGAAGGGAGCCAGTGATTGACTTTCATTCCCTGGATGCCAAGCATGCAAAGGATCTTTATAGAACTTTTTTGTTAATATTTAACAAACATCTGCAGTATAATAATGGATTACGCTGCACTAATGACAGTTAGCTTAATGCTTCTGCTTCCAGTCTCTGCTATTTTATGAATGGAATTAGTCACTCAGATGGAACTTTTATTGACTTATTAACTAATTATATTAATTAAAAAGCAGGGATAGGTAGAATGATCATGGACCAGAAGCATTGAATTAATAGTGCCGCTCTGTACTGGACACAGTTCTCATAAAGGTTTGGACTTTAATCTGTGTCATGAGAACTAGCACTTGTGAAAACTCACTACCAGTCTTTTTTAATAAAGTAAACTGTGTATCACGATTTGATATCTATGATCAGAAAAATTGCTGAAAACATTTCACTGTAAATGTTTTCAACATTGTTTTATTGATCCCACTTTATTCATACACAGCACATTTCTGACTCTTCGATCAAATCATGATGTTTTAACACAAAAGAGCATGGATTTAGGCTAGGTTCACACCTAGGCGACTCCTGACCGAGCCTTAATCCCAGCGGTTTTGTGCACGATTGACGCGCAGTCGGGAGTCGCCAAGGTGTGAACTGATCGCGCTGTGGGTGCCATTCTTTTCTAATGGCACCCCAGTCACGGCAGTCGGATCGCTAAAAAAAGTTGTGCATTGTGTGTCGCAAAAAATCTCAATGGGGTGGCGTGGCAATCGCTGTGTGCACTAGCACATGATCGCGCTGCCCCGGGACGCGCGTCCCAGGTGTCGTGCAGGTGTGAACCTAGCCTGAGTGCAACTGCTACTACAGCATTGCACTCTATTGAAAGGGAATCATCCCTTAAAGCCTGTTGAAAAACTGATACTTTCTGGAGTGTTAATCTGTTGGTCCCCCAAAGTGCTCAGTGGATCCTCCCTCCCCCCCACTCCTTTGTTACTACTGTGTCCTAAGGGATAAAGGCCGGCACTGAAAATCATGGGGCCCCATACAGCCTATCTGACAGGCCCCCCCTGTGGTCTTTGTTGCAGGCGGTGCTAGTGTGCAATGTGCGGGACTTGGAAGCAAAGAAGAGTAGATTAGCGACAGTTGTGTGGCCATCAGTGATTATGTCAAGCTAAAATCATCAGCCACACCTATGACATTGCTCAAGTCTGCTTTTCTGTGCTTCTGAGTCTTGTAGGGTGCTCACATGTAAAACAGAGATGCTACGAATGACTGTACTAGTGTCTGCATAGAAGTCGGTAATAGGGAGGACCCAATGGGGCCAAGGCCCAGCACGGGAGTACTACTTTTACCCCAAAACAGTGGACCTGTATGGTCTGATTGCCCTTCACCGGAGCAGCATTTGGCAGCACAGCAAAAGTGGCTAGTATATGTATTTTTTTGCTGCCCTAGCTTTAGAGCCAGCTTAATTTTTGCAACAGGGTCGATTTATATGTTAGGGGATGTTTGAGTGTTACGGCGAGTGGAGTGCAGTTCGGGGAACTGCAGGATTTGCTCAGCTCCGAGAGCTGTATGCTAAAAGAGCTGTATGCTCCACTTATATATATATATTTGCAGTTTTGTTTTTTTTCTCTCAGGGCCGGCTCACACCATATGCATTCGGGCTGTGCTGTCCATTTTTTCCAGCACAGCCCAAATGCAAGATCAGGCAATTTGCCTTGTCACGGATGGCCTCAGTTCACACCACGGCGTTCCGTAATGCAGTACTTTTTTTAAGAGCACCACAATAAGACGTGGTACAAATAAATGGCACTCCAGTGAGCCCAAAGAACTGAATGAAATGTCGCATGACATTTCAATAAAGTAAAAAACAAAACAAAAATCCAGTGCAATGCGGCTCGATCGAGTGCATCAGCACTGTCTGGGGACACGCACACCACCCGCTGTGTGGTTGAGCGCCGCTGCTGGTGTGAACCAGCCCTCGAACTGATTATGCTCTGCTTGTATTGTGCTGATCTCGGTTGTATTTCAGTATGACCGTACAGAAATTAATTTACTTCTTTGGCTGTTAAACAAATGACTTATTTGTTCAAGTAATAAAACCATTCTGCAACTAGCAGTGGATTTAACTTATCTATATGTGTCCTTGCTAAAGGAGTTAAATAGCCAAGAGATAGTAAATTCCTTAAATATTTGTTGTTCATTGAAACTCTGGTCAGGTGTCACTACCTCACTCCCCCTCCCCTTTCCTTTGTTCAACTATTTCCTAGAACTGGAAGTTCTTTAGCACATTCCGTGAAAGCCATTCAACTGCCAGGCTTAATGGTTTATTAAAGACAAACTCCAAAGCGTCCTAGTTACATAAATGAGGCTTAGGTGAAGGTAGTAATTACACTCTACATACACTGTACATATTTCTTTAAACTATTTGTATGAACCTCCTGTAGATATGGGCATGCTCCAGAGGTGACTGAATATCAGAGTTTTACTGTGGTGACTAGGGGAGAATGTGGTACACAGTGTACATTGGGACAACTACTTGTTGTCCAACACGGGATCGTGCAGCATAGTACGCTAGCACTGCAGCTGACTTGTGTAAATGTTGTCACCCTACCAAAGGATGTGCGCATTGATACTCTGTGCTTGTAGAATAACCAGGAGAAATTAAAATGACAGCAGGAAATATAAAAAAGGAATCCATTTTGACATTACAGGAACATGTGCAACAACATAATTGGTTTAAGTGTTTCAGTTTTCATACACTTTAAAGATTTCTTATACATCTGATTGGGCCTAATGTGGATTTAGACATACAGTGATAAGCAAACAATAATACTTTTGCCCTGCAACCAATATGCATAAGTAATGGTTGAAATTAGGGATGCACCGATACCGATACTAGTATCGTTATCGGTGCCAATACCGAGTATTCGGGTGAGTACTTGTACTCGCCCAAATGCTCCGATGCCTAGCCCAATACTTCCTGTATCAGGAAGACGGGCAGCGCGTCATTACACACTGCCGGGCTTCCTGATTGGCTGGGAAGCCGGCTCCATGCTCCCTCTTCATGGGGTGACAAAAGAGCATGGAGCTGGCTTCCCCGTCGATCTGGAAGCCCGGCAGAGTGTAATGACGCGTTTAATGACGCAGCGCACGGCTGATTGGCCAGGAAGCCGGCTACATGCTCCCTCGTCACCTCATGAAGAGGGAGCATGGAGACGGCTTCCCAGCCAATCAGGAAGCCGGGAGCCGCTTCCATGATTGGCCAGCAAGCTGGCTTCATGCTTTCTCGTCACATAGTGACAAGAAGCATGAGGACGGCTTGCTTGCTAATCGGGAAGCCGGGTAGCAAGTCTTTACACGCTGCCCGACTTCCCGGCTAATCAGGAAGCCAGGTGGCGAGTCATTACACGTTGCCTGGCTTCCTGAATGGGACTTACGGTATTCTGTATCAGCGAGTACCGAAAACAAAATATCGGTACTCGTACTCGGTACCGACATACCGGTATCGGTGCATTCCTAGTTGAAATCAGATTTTCCTTTTTAAGAGCCATTTCATATGGGCTTTCCAATGATGGCCAACTGTCAGTTTTTCAGGCGGACCTGATCGGAAGCCCAATGTTAGTCTATGGGCAGCCGGATCTAAATGGACAGGCATCTGGGTACCCCGGCTCTAGCCAGATCTAGAAAAACAAGCTGATCAGAGTTACATTTCACCAGACCTGATCGTGCCGGATCGGGGGTAATCTGATATAAATGGACATAACTCTGTTTACATTTGATTCTCTGTAGACCAACATGGGTATGGTAATTTCCTTTTTTGCTCCAAGGAGGAGGAAAAAAACTGAAGGGACATGGATGTCACAACAGTGACATTCGCCATAGACCAACATGGGTCTGGTCATTTCCTTTTTTTCTCCAAGATGGAGGAAAAAACTGAATGGACATGGATGTCAAAACAGTGGCATTCCCAATAGACCAACATAGGTTTGGTAATTTCCTTTTTTCCCTCCAAGGTGGAGGAAAACATTGATGTAACCACAGTGACATCCGTTCCGATCAGCAGGGGATCTGTACATGTATCCCCTCTAGATCAGAAAGCGTGAAAAGGGCCTTAAAGATGATGTCAGTTTTAGAGGAGCTTTTATGGGGAAAAAGTTTGGAATAACTTCCTTATCAATGCACGTCTACTCTGCAGCTCTTTTAGAACTATATATGACTCCAGAAAAGGATGCAGATAAAAATAGAGGTAATTATGTGTTTTATGTGATAATATGGATAGCACTAATTATTATGTTGTATCTTTAACCAGATACAGTACATATTTATAGGAAGCTGTGACATCAGACATGCACAGGAGTGACAATTAAACTTTTTATTTATGCCAGTGACTGTAGGGAAGCAATGAAAAAGGTATTTTTGTTTTATTTAGGATAACAGCAACAAGTAGTTAGGAGGGCAGGCACTTGTGTTTGCAGTTGTGGTGGTAACCGTGATGGATCATTGGAATCAGTGACTGAAATCTTTGATAAATGTCAGTCACCCAGAGCATGTGGGAGACAATTTTGTGAGCTGGTCTGTGACAGTGTCACCTGGCTTCCCGTAAATTCTCTGAGAAAGAATGCAGGAGAGAATGCACAAGACAAGGCATAAACTATCATCATCCTTCTGCCTATATAGCTGTGTATCTTCAGAGTGAGATCTAAGGCACTGCTGCTTCTCACAGCTAGTCTCAGTAGATCTGGTGATGTTACTACTGTGCTGCTCACTGTTGTTGCAGGAGGCTCTTACTCGAGAAAGCAAAAGCCCTGCCTCTACCAAGATGGCAGTCTCCATATAGAGTCACAGTGCAGGACAAGGTATTTTAATTCCGTAATGGGGAAAGATCAGCTGCAGGGAGACCATAGGCCAAGTCGCTGGCCCTCTTCCTACCTTTCTCCGGGAACAACTTCAAGAGTTCAGTTCTATACATTTTTAGATGTAATTCTACAGCTTTCGCACTGCAGTCACATAGGCACTAATACAAGCTATGGCTGGAACAGCACTTTGTAACTTTGTTTTAAGGGGCAGTCTACCAAAAGCATGTGGTAGTGCTTCATATATATTACAAATATACCATGTAGCCAGTTCTCAATCCATGCACACACCATTTTATCAATGCCCAAAGATTGCAGCTTGTATATTAAGCATTTATGTGGTACTGTATCAAATGCTCTTTGCAAAATCTAGGTACACTACATCCACTGGCTTTCCTCCATCCAAGTTGACACTCACCTCCTCATAGAATGCTAATAGGTTGGTTTCACAAGAACAGTCTTTTGTTAACCCATGCTGGCTGTCACTTATGATATCATGACCATAGACGAATTCTTGAATACAGTCCTTTATTATTCCCTGAAAATAATTAGCATATTATGGATGTTAAGGTGACCGGTCTGTAATTCCCACATAATTCTGATCTACACAATACACAAATGAAACCCCTCTGTCCTTTTTAAGTCTCTAAGGTAAAAGTTTATCTGCTTGTCAGGGACATATTTGCAGCATCTGCATCCATCTGGGTGGTATTCAATGCTACAGATAACTACCAGTATGTTTTTGTTAGGCACTGAGCTTTTGGCAACAAGTTGGTCTTTGCTGACTCTTTGTTTAAACAGTTCTTCCTTTGCTGTTTCTGCTTCTACAGAATCCAGATCCAAAAAAGACATCAATACTCCACCTGGGCTTAAAAAAGGATAGTAATCCTGTTTGTTGAGTGTAGATCCCATAAAACTGCAGTGTATTGTGATTGGAGGATGACTGAAGAAAAAGTCAAACAGGAGAGATGATAAGCAGCTTTATTGTCTTTTGGACTGATCTGGTTTTTGACCTCACTTGCCCTGACCTTGCTTGTACTACATCTGCCCTGACCTTGCTTTAAACCAATGACTATGTGTTTGCTATGTGTTTCATACTAAGTAATGTCTCTATAAAAATACTCTTTAGACGTTTCTTTGTAGGTTCCAGAGATGGCATGATAAAGAGATCATCAAACGCAAACACAAAAACAAAAGGTTAATATAATGTATTAATCTATGTGAAGTTTGCACAAAGTGAAAAGCAATGCATAGGAAGCTAGCTTTGGCTCCGGGCCATAGTCAAACATTTACTAAGAATATTTCTCTGTAGTACGGGGTGGTTGCCTGAGGTTAGGTCTGGTTTATGAGCTCAAAAAACACAGGTGGGGCTGTTGGAAAGATTCCCTAACCTGATAGGAAGTGAAGAGAAATCTACCCAACAAAAAATATATGAAGTATAAATGGCAAGGTTTTTTAGTAAATGATTTACCTTAAATGGAAATAAAAAAATATGTTTGAGAAAAAGGTTGTGTTGCAGAATATTACAGTTCTTTCCTATTAGTAAGGTAGAAGCTTCTTTTCTGCCTGCTAGTAATGTATTTCCTAAATGTGCACTCAGCCACAAATGTGTACATTCTCTGTGTTCCTTGGCACCAGGACTTACTTAATCCTGAGCTAGTCAACTAAGATGGCCAAAGCTGAACCCAGAAGAGGACTAGGCGAAAATGGAAGTGCTGATGGCAAGGCAAAGTAGGAACATTGCATTGCTGGAGTGGAGATAATTAAAGGAGACCTTCCATGGATGGAATGGGTGAAAGTGTTGTATTAGTTAGCATGTGGTTAATGTTTGCCCCATGTGCCACCTGCATAGACCATCCACCTACCTCTTGGTAGTGTCTGGACAGGGCATCCTGGCTGCCATGGAATTTTTCCAGCCACCATGGCAACAAGGATTTGTTCAGCCCTGATTTAATAGACACCTGTACTGATAAAAAACACATACACTCTTATTACTGACCTTTCCTTCTAAATATGGTAGGTGCCTGGCTTTTATTCTGATCCAGTAGAGTAATTCCCTTGGAACAAGGAGTTCTGACTTCAGTGGCTGCATTCTTGTTTCAGAGGTCAACTAAGGCTGCCAACATATTCCTCCTAATATACAATTTTATAAGTAAAAAAAAATGAAAATGAAAAATCCGATAGTTGATATTCACTCTCAGAAATAGGGTATTATATTGTGCAAACATACATAACAGAAGATACAAAGTAATATAACAATATTATAAAAGAAAGTTAGAGAACAAATTGCAAATGGTAGTGACCTCAAGTCCCTTAAATCCAGGGGCTTTTACCTGGAGGTAGCCATACCCATTGGGGATATGGGAATCAAATGATGGGCATGTAGGGATGGCTCTTTAAACGATAAAAAAAGAAGGATTTGCTGTATTATTCAAGTTAAAATCAATGTGAAGAAATGGATTTGGTGTGTCAGATGACTGACAATTAACATTGCCAGTAACTGTACCTCAGCTCCATGTTTTGTTTGTATAAAAACATTTGTAGCTAACTTGTGTATTTGGGATTTATAGAAATAAAAATGATAAAAGCCTTATGACTTTCATTTAGCTGTTCCGATGCTGTCCATATGTAAAGTAAAACCAATCTATTGACCTACTTTGAAGTCATACTGGTACTAATAGGACTGGTAATTATTATTACCATGATTTTAACCGTGTGGTGAAGGGGGCATGGAGACATATTGGGCAGTCCATTGGGGGGTTGCAATCATATAGAGAACCCCCCTTTAAATGCCTGCTGCCAACCTCTGGGGAAAAAAAACTGGAGGAGAGCAGATTATTAGTTAAATTTGTTTTTAAAAAAAGCATCCTAAGGGAATCAGAAGTTATTTAAGAGGTATACAGTATTTTAACATACTCCATACTTCATTTTGTTTTAAGCTTTTATAATATTTGCAGAAAAGTACAAAATTTTAAATGTTATTCTGTATGGTGTTTTTTTCTCCTCTCCTTATAACAAATTTACAGCCATAATACTGATCTTCTTCCATATCTCTTTTAGCCCCACAAACTTGTACAAGGTTTGGTTGGCCTGCGGAATCTTGGCAATACGGTGAGTTCTACTTATTTATTTAGCTTTTTTCTTAATCAGGACATTACACTGACATTACATCATGTAGCATCAAAGTGCATGCAAGCCAAACCCTTTCTTTAGTTTCGAATAATTGATTACATTAGCATTAAATGCTCCCGGTTGGATCCCTAATTAATGGATTTAGAACAACCTCTAAACCAGAGGTCTCAAAGTACCGGCCCATGGGCCAACTGACGAGGGAGCATGATGCCGGCTTCCCGGCCAATCAGAAAGCCGGGTGCTGCGTCATTACACGGCGCACGACTTCCTGATTGGCCGGGAAGCCGGCTCCATGCTCTCTCGTCACAATCAGGAAGCTGGGCAGCGTGTAATCATGCGCTGCACGGCTTACTGATACAGGAAGTATCGGGCTAGGCAACGGAGCATTTGGGCGAGTATGAGTACTCGTCCAAAAACTCGTATCGGCACCGATACCAATACTAGTATCGGTATCGGTGCATCCCCAATTAGAAGTGTTGAAGTGGAGACCTGGCAGGAGTTATCAGATAGGTGCTTTATAGGTAACAGGATTATCAGGCAGACTGGAGGGGATCTGGCAGGATTCGGCCACATGGGATGGGGACAAGAGGTCTCGGCAGATCTCGCCATACATTAGCAGATCTTTGCAAGGCTCAGCAGAGTTCAGCTAACACTGTCCCAGTTGTCATGCTGCCAAATTTGTGAGCAGGGTGAGTGAATGGCACCAGACTGGCTAGACAGATGGGAGAATCTCATTCATTGCACAGCAGTCTATGTAGTTAACATAGTCAGCACAGGGAAACCTGAGGTGGATGGCAAGCATGTATCAGTTGACAGCATGCACGCACAGACCTACTCCTCAACACAAAAAAGGTAGGTCTCCTGAGGATAGCCATCTGGTTTAACTAGGATCATAGCAAACAGTGGAGACATATTGCAGGCACTTACCCTCTTCCTGCTCCCTCAAGTTTGAACTGGAATCATTGTAATCCTGCAATAGTTTTGGGTTCCTGAAAGGGTAAGTTCACCTTTTAACAAAATGTGAAAACAATTCAATCTCTCACAGCACCCCCTCCCCCTCTGTACTTACTTGTGTGATGTCCCCACTAACTGCTGTAGCGGTCCATAAACTACACTTTAGTCTGCAATGATTGTAAATATTGCAAATGAGATGCACTTGTTACTTCCGGAACCTGGTCCCCAGTTCAGAAGTGCTTCTCATTGTTAAACATCGTCATGTGATGGTGCTGACCAATGTGTGCTCACCATTTTCAAGCATTAAGATCATTACAGACTGCGGGGCTGTGGAGTCTGTTGTATGCTGAACAGACTGCTATACGAGATGGAGAGGGCATCACACAGGTAAGTACAGAGGGGACCAGAGAAGGTATGCGGTGCTGTAACTAAGTTACTTTTGTCACATTCTGTGATAAGGTGAGCTTGGCCTTTGAAGTCCTCCATACACATGACAAGGAGTCAAGTAAAGTGCTATTCAAAAATGGGTTGAATACATTAAGAAAAAAAAAAAGAAGGGCAGAACCCAATCACATGACCTATTAAAGTAATGGGACCAGCCTCTCCATCAATCAGAGAATGAATGGTAAATGCAGGCCACAGTGTGGAGTAACATTGCATTTTCCAGCAGAGAGCAGTCCAGTGGAGAAAACCTTCCATCAGAGAAGCATGGGGGTTGCCATTGTTGACATCCTGAAAAAATGCTTAGTTGCCTGCCTTTCAAGCAAGACCCCACTGTCCTAAGTTATTTGCACACTTGTTCCAGGTCATTGACTCAAAGCCAGGCAACTAGGATTTTGAAAAGAATAGGCCGGCATGTTACCTCATGAAAGGTGTATAGTGAAAATGCAAAATGAAAACCTTTACATGTTCTTTGTTGTTTTTAAAGGATATATTTGTAATCTGCTATTATTCTGTGTTTTTATCTTTGTTTTAGGTAGCAGTCATCACTTCTTCATTTAGTACAGAATATTGTATGTTCCCTTTATGCCTATTCTAATACATTCTAATGTGTTTATATGACAGTGCTTCATGAACTCCATCCTTCAGTGTCTGAGCAATACTAAGGATCTCAGAGACTATTGTCTACAAAACGCGTATAAGCGTGATCTCAACGCAAAGAACGGCAATACAGCAATTATGGAAGGTGGGTAATACTTGAACCGTATAGAGCGTAGTTACCAAGGGATAAGTGTTCAATTAATTGTTCTAGAAAAAAAAAATTCAATGCAACCCCAGTTATGAAGTCAGCTTTAGACTGTGTCCTTTTTATTGAAGCTTCACCCGCTCACGGCAGTTTTGCAGCAATTGAAACACTGCTGGTTATTACTAGCGACACCGAGCAAATCATGGTATCGCTCAGCCCCCATCATGCAATCTATTTTCTATGATTGCAAAGCCTGAATGGAAACTGATAAAAAAACACTTCCCCTGTGCCCTGGTGCTGTCAAAGACATCTGCTGGAAATGTAGTCAGAGCACAGAGATCTTTCACTGCACTTTAAAAGAGTGACTGTCACCTTGCCCATTTAGGGCAAAATCCAGTGGCGTAACAATCGCCATAGCAACCCAGGTGGCCGCTATGGGGCACAGGGGGGCACAGCCAGGACATCCCCTGATGCCGTGCAGGCCGCCTGGGTCGCTATGGCATCTCAGGCTGCTGGCTGTCACTGGCGGGTGTGAGGAGGAACGTGTTGCTGTTAGATCACCGACAACGTGTCAGTGATCTGTTCCACCTCACAGCCGCTGCAGAGTCAGTGACAGCCAGCAGCTGTGGAGGAGGAAGACTGGGCCCAGCGTCAGAAGCGGAGGAGGAGGTGGGCCCGACGATGGAAGAGGAGGCGGGGCCCGGCGATGGAAGAAGAGACGGGGCCTGGCAGGGGAGGAGGCAGGGCCTGCCAGCGACCATGGAGGCTGATCGGGGCTGACAGGTAAGATGTGTGCAGCCCACCTGAGACCCTGCAGAGCCCACCATAGAGAGTATATGGCGTGCTCTGCAGGGTCACTTTCAGGTGTGCTGTTTGGGATATCAAGTGGGCTCTGCAAGGGCATAACAAGAATTCACAGGGCCCCATACAAAATTTTGCTATGGGGCCCTGTGATTTCTAGTTACGCCCCTGGGAAAATCCAACTGTCTATGTGAAGCCCAAACACAACCAACTTCTCCTTCTTTTTGACTGCAAATTGCCTAGTGCTTACAGGTATAGGGGAACATGTCAGGCAGGAAGGGCAATTGAGCACTGAAGAAGTGAGCATGAAGTGTTGGGTGCTGGGCTTTACACAGACACTGTCACTTTTCCCTGAATGGTCAAGGCGACCATATCTTTTTTATATGCTTCTCTATCCTGTGTTTGAGTAAGCTATCTTTTTCACTTACCAGTTATTAAACACTATATAAAATTGAAACTCAATTCTTTAAGGACACGTGGGTGTAAGTCATCTGCTTTAAATATTTTATTTATATCTATTTTGTTTCTGGACCATATCATTGCGTTATAACTTGTCCTTGTGCTGTTAAAAGATTTTGGCGACATTTGTCCTACTCTCCCTAACCTTTCATTTATTTTTACTGTCCTGATTTTATTTTGCTGATTTTACTGTATTCTTTGTAACTATTAAATGTTAAAAGTGTTCTTTAGTTTTGTATTTTTAAATGGCCTTTTCTTGTTGTCTATGAGTATAAGTTACATAGACTAAGAAGCTGGATCAAAGATGGGATAATCATGTAAATCCTGGTGCTTGTGCAGTTGTTGGCTGCCTTCACAAATTTTGGACACAGGTCTGACCTGGCTGCAGCATTTTACCTTGTGACTAGTCTGATCACTGGGGAAGAGGAGACTGAGGAAATGCCTTCTCTTACCAGCCTCTTACTTAAACGTCTCTAGCCTAATCAAAATCACTGAGGGTGCATTCACACCGAAATGTGTTTGCTGGATGTGATTTAACACAAAATGCGTTCACTTGTGTTGACATAGTACATTGACATGCATTGTGTTATGTTTTTTGTGTTTTTTACACTAAGCTGTATAAGGCATTGGTTCTGTCTTGTATTGATGTGCATTGCGGTACATGGACACGCGTTGTGCTGAAAAAGTAAAGCCTGTTCTTCTTTTCTTTCAGTGCAGGGCAGCACACATCAACGCAACACTCTGGTGTAAACTGCTTACATCCACACCCATTAATTTTCAGATATCCTTGTGTTGGCATCCATTGAAAAGTGGATGCCAACTCATCTGGTGTGAATGGAGTCTTAATTGGAACTTAAGGGCTGATTTATTTTAAACAATAAAATGCAGAGTTATAATAGTGTTGTACAGTGTCATATTAATGCAGACTTGATAGTTTAATGAAAGGACTACTTTGAAAAGCAGTCCTTGTCATCTGATGCTTAGTCCACTTAGGACAAAATTTGTGGTAGCAACATTCTCCGATATAATAGTATATTATTTTCCAAATAATTAGCATTCTATGCAATTAGGGTTTGTTTTGCTATGCATGCAGTTTATTAGTCCTGCTGGGATCCAACCAGCCCCATCCTCTTAGCAATAACGTATCTGAGGCTAAAAGGTCTACATGATAAACTGTAGGCACTAATAACACTATTGTTTCTCAGTAAAAAAAAATACAATATCAGAACAGAAGAACAGAAGACACCAATTCCCCAATCATGGCAGTTGTCTTATGTTTTTCAGCTAAACTTCTGTTCCTAAGTGAATTTGTTGTATGTTCATACACAAAAATATTATATGGCTTGCCCTTTAGTGGGATCTCCTGAGGGATATACAGTTAATTGGTGACCATAGAGGCTTTCCTGAAAAGCCAAGCATGGCCTGTCTCAGCTATGCTTGGAATGGAAGATCTCACCACCAAGGTTCTTAACAGCTGTAAAGACCTACCACACTACCTCCAAACTGTGTTTTAGATTAAATTAAATTAAAATGTTTTACATTCCTATTGTTATTCTTACTCAGTAGTCAGTTTCATATATAAGTATTTTTTGTCCAGGTATTCAAGCAATTATATCTATATAAAAGAGAATTGTTTGGCTTGCATTTGCAAAAACATACCTATAATTTGCCCAAGTTGTTAGACAATGATGACAAATTCTGTTTATTTTCCACGACTCTAAGGTAAAAGGTTTACAAGATCTAAGCAAAGATTTATATGGAATCCTCTTGTAGCATTGCTGCTACCTTCCATATGAATCACCTATAGAATTATGTACTGAGGTGCTTCTAAACAAAGGCACACCTATTTGCTAAAAGATCGATATTAAAACTGAATTCAGGACAGAATGTGGTGTGACTCCTGGGACACACATAGCAATATATGTAATGTTGCTATGTGTAAAACTTTAAACTAAGTTTTATACGATAAGAACAAACTGAACATATACATAATAATGCATACCTGCACATATGCATGTAAAATCACCACTGAAACTACCACAGAAATATGTTAATATGTTCCATAGATTTCTTGTGATCTGTGACAAAAGGAAATGGAAGGAAACAACATACAAAAAATGCTTACAATGCAGATTAAAGAAAATAAAATTGCCCACGCCAGCACATCTCAATGCAAAATACAGGCTGCAGTGTGAAACCTAAAACAACCAATATAAGGGAGCACTCTGATGAGGTCAACGAATCATAAGTGCTCCCTTGAATTAGATATCCCCTTTAGAGTGCCCCCTTACATTAGTAGCCCCCATCAGAGTTCCCCCTCACATGTTACTAATGTAGGGGGGCAGGGGCACTTTGATGTGAACAATTAAAAAAGAACTCCGGGCATGTACTAAATTAACCCTTGCAGTGAGGCTACCCAGCACTCATTTGCTCAAGTGCTCATTTTTAATTAGGTTCTACAATAAAAAAATATATACTTACCCGATCCTCGGTCCCGCAGCAGTGACTGCTCAGCTCTCTACAACTCTGCTCCAGCTGTGGAATGTCCTCATCTCCATTGTAAGTCCGGTGAGTATATCTTTTTTATATTACACCCTAGACCATGAGCACTTAACCCTTGCAGTGCAGGGGTAGCCCAACCACAAGGGTTAATTTTGAATATGCCTTGAATTCTTCTTTACAGTAAGGGGGTACTCTAATGGGAACATCTAATGTAAGGGGGCAATCTGATGGGAACAAACAATATCAGGGGGCACTCTGATTGGGACAACCAATATAAGGGTGTACTCTGATGGGGGCAACCAATGTACCAGGGCACTCTGATAGGGAGAATTATTTATTAGTTCTCCCTATCAGAGTGCCCCTTACATTAGATGTCTCCTTGAGAGTTCTCCCCGTCAGAGTACCCCCTGACATTAGTTGGCCCCATCAGAGTGCCCCCTTACATTAGATGTCCCTGTCAGGGTACCCCCTGACATTAGCTGGCCCCATCAGAGTGCCAACTTACATGTTACTGATCTTTCCAGAAATGCAGAGTCCTTGTCACTTCCTGTGAGCTAAAAAGACAGCAGAAACATCCTTATCTCTCTCATAAGCTACTAGTCTCATCAATCCACCATGTAATAGAAATGAACAAAGGTAGACATGCTTGAAGCTGCAATACATTGTTCTGTTTGGATTTAGATATGCTTTATTCTTCTTTTTTCCATTGTTCTTACAGCACTTTGCAACCATTGACTTTCTCTTTATTATTTTTCCTAGAGTTTGCCCGTCTGCTTCAAGCAATGTGGACACGTTCTGTCAATGAGGTTGTGAGTCCCATGGAGTTTAAAAGTCAGATACAGCGATATGCCCCACGTTTTATGGGATACAAGTAAGAGATCTATTAAATAAAACCAGATCCATGATGCAAATCAGTGTTTTGCAAACAGAATTTAAAGCCCAACTCTGGCTAAAACATTATATAAAGTAGGGAAGGGTTAGCACCTGTCTCAGGTTTTTTTGTTTTTTCTTTGTCTGAACCACTATGTTCATTGCACCGCATCCCTGTATTCATAAGTTTCAATTATAACTATCTACAAGTAGGACTTTCCAGGTGCCACAATGATTTACTAGACATACCTTTGTAGTTAAAATATCTCTATATTTGTACAATTGTTATGTAAAAACACAAAAATCAAACAAAGTAAAAGCAAAGGCTGGACTATCACAGTTTTAAAGGGAAAAACCTCCTCAGTGGGGTCACAAGTATAAATTAAAACATGACAAAAATTCAGCTGCTCCCCACTCTACCAAAAGCTAAACAAAAAAAATGGCTGGAGTTGGCCTTTAAATGTTACATAAAAAATAATGTTTCATGTTTAACCCTAGCCATCAATCATCTGCCTATTTGTGAACGGTAAGCTTTTGTTGCAAAGTAATATATGAAACTGTAACAGCCCTGCCTAATATTTGGTACTTACATGTCACTTTAAAGCTCTATAATTACTATCTTGCATAATCATTGAACTGCTTGTGGATCAGCTATGAGATTTTATTGCTCCATACTGTGAGTTGTCCTACCGGCTGACGTCCTTAGTGAGATATTTATATTCCATGTATGTTGTTAATCTAAGGCACTGTTCACCAGTTACACAATAGTACTTAGTCTCTTGTTGTGGGCACAATTCAGATTATATTTTATAAGGTGTGCACATTGATATTTATGCCTATTTTGTATAGGTGTGCATATCGATGGCATTTTTTCTTTTATATATATATATATA
>NW_017307557.1:112362-115946 GCF_000935625.1 Nanorana parkeri
TATATATATAGCACCAAGATTACAGAGAAGTTCACTTATATAATGCATGTAACAGCCAACTTTTAAGTTTTACCAGTGATATGTAAAACAGGTTAAGTCTTGGTGCTGTGTGTACCTGAGCCCGCTTCACTTTGCAGGTATTAAAGTGTTTTTCTAGGCAGAACCTCTTTTTTAGTTTTGGATAGAGTAGGGAAGGGCTAGACCCTCCATCAAGTTTTTATTGCTCTCTGTGTCCCCAGGAACACAGACCACAATAAAGAAGCAGCAACCGACTATTGACGCATTCATTAGGCTGCCTGCAAGTCTGCAATCCAAACCATGTTAACATAAGCTCCCATGAGCAGGGCCCTCATAACCCCCTTGTCTTGCACTGTATTGTAACTGCACTGTATCCCTTTAATTTAGAAAGTCTATAAATGTTCTCATTCAGAAAATGTATAGACTGTAGTAGGCGGTACTAAATTGGCGGAACTCCTGCAAACCCTCCCCAGTATAGTGACTGTATTACCATTCGGCAGCCAGACAGCTTGGCCAGAGACAATGTACCTGCCAAAAAGACAGTTAAAGGTAAAGAATTAACATAGGGATAACATTTTCGGATAAAAAGCTAGGTTAGATGCATTATATAGCTTTTTCTTGGTAACCACAGTTCAGCTTTAATGCAGCTTACTCTTTACTGCCAGTTATTGTTTTACAAACATGTTTCTATTTACAGTGAGTAATTATAAATGTGCATGGTGACGGCCATATGCAGGCTGTGCCTCATACTTAGTAATGCAACACTCTCTGAATGCAGACCTGTCAGTCTGCTACAGAATTGATCTCACCAGTCATTTCATAAGGTTTCTGTTTTTTGTTTTTAACATTCACAGACAGCCACCAGAGACAGAGAACCTTCACATTTGTTATATAAAATTGATTGCTGCATATATCAAACCCCTAACACATAAATAATGAATGTGAACATCACATAAAAAGTAAGACAAGTAAAGTGTATGTCCAGCCACAAGTTATCTTTTTCAGTTTTGGGGAAGGCTTAAACTGGCCATACACGCTACCATGGGGCTAAACGACAGAATCCATACATTCCTCCATCCACACTAAACAGCATAGAGGCACGAATCCCTGCTGCCGGCTGCTGAAAATTCAAATAGCGCTTGCATCTGATTGAATGCAGGCCAAGAATTTTTGGACCAGCTCCTTCGACAAAATTCGACTGAACAATAGTTTTTTGTTGGGGGGAAAGGAGGGCGCGCGTTGGTACGGTGCTGACAGGGCCACCCACAGCTCCAATTCAGCGGATTCAGCAGAAATCGTCCAAAATTTGAGCAGTGTATGGCCAGCTTTAGCATTACTGTGCTTGTTATTGTTCTCCGGTGACAATAGTTTCACCAGACAGGAAGTGAATGGAAATCTCAAACATTAACACAGATAGAAATTAAAATGTAATGTAATTTTTTACAGTAGAGTAGGGGAAAGCTAGAGGCCCTGTTGCATTGTTATTGCTCTCAGTATGTCTGTTGCAGATTTTCCTTCACTTCCTGTCTGTTGAAACATAGCTCTGGATAACAGTGGACATCCAACAGGTGTTCTAATCTTTTCTTACGCTATTCAAAACTATAAAAAACTAAAGTTTGGGCTGGACATACACTTTCGACTTTTCAATAATAGCTGGTAGTGTGTAGCCACAGAAAATATACTCTACTCCACCCTTTAATGTATAGCTCTAAATCAAGCATAAATAAGCATCTTATATGATCGTGTGTCTAAGGTACCCACTCCTGAGTACAGTACAGAGAATGCAATGAGAGGAGAAAGGATCATTGCACATAGGTAGGGCATGTGTATTCATCTAATGTGTTAGGCCTCGTTCAGACAGGCTTGAGACCCCACTGCCCTCTGAAAAGCAGTCCACAGTGGATGGCGTTTCAGGGGGCGGCGGAGCAGCGGCTGCTTGACGTTCATGAGGTGATACTGTTGCCTCCTAATCACAGGGTGTTTTTTAATTTTTAATCTCAGTGGGTTTTTCTATTGAAGTACCATGCCGCATCCATGTCCCCACGTCCCATTCATAGCAACTGTCGCGTTTGGCAAGCGGTGACATACTGTATAATTGTTGCTGCACCGCAACACAAAGCAGCGCAGCAAGAGCAATGAATACAGCACTGTGCAGCTGCAGTGCTGACATTCCAACAGGCAACTGGGGGCAATATAAACATACATCAACCGTGCAGTTTTACTGCCCACTTACAGCCTGCATGAATAAGGCCTTAGAGGCAGCAAGTGGGAAGAACCATCTTTACAGATGTACATAAAGATTAAAAGCAAATCTAATGGACTTCAGATCTGGCCCTGTTAAGCTCCAGGAGCAGCTTTATAATAGCCTACCTATTGTTATCATGCAAGAATGATCTTACATTTATCAGTGGCAAACCATGGAACACTTGAATTTTGCAAAGATTATGGAATGTTTAGATATAATTGATTTCTGGTTTTCTCACTCTTGCTATTACCCGGTATATCTGTAATATGCCATACAGAGATGAGGCCTTTAGCAGCTCTTTCATGTTTGGCTATAACATCTAACATTATTCGGTTTTGTTGTGATTGCAAAGGCAATAAATACGTCTGCAGACTAAACTGTTCTCTGATCAAACTTTCTGTTTCCCTTTGCAGTCAACAGGACGCACAAGAATTCTTGAGGTTTCTTCTAGATGGACTGCACAATGAAGTCAACAGGGTGACAGTCAAACCCAAACCCAATACTCAGGAGTTGGACCACTTGACGTAAGTTAATAGGAAATGGTTCACTGTGAATTATAAATTGGTCATTAATAAATCAATATTGTTTCACTCATTTCTACCCTAAACACAGACAGCTGTCATCTAAACCTACTGAAGTTGAAGGTACTGGATGACAGGTATCTATTTTTCAGGAGCACCTTAATTCATTTATGGGCCAAAAAGGGGATCTATCTTTGCCAGCATTTTTTGTAT
Organism: Nanorana parkeri; assembly: GCF_000935625.1. Classification (NCBI taxonomy): domain Eukaryota; kingdom Metazoa; phylum Chordata; class Amphibia; order Anura; family Dicroglossidae; genus Nanorana; species Nanorana parkeri. The sequence goes on from NW_017307557.1 coordinate 115,360, forward strand.
GTGTCATTATTGTTTATTTTAGTGGAGCTCCGACCAAACTTTGGATTTTTTTTATTTTTCTCAGTACTTTTGATTAGAATTGAGAAGCATAAGATTTCTTGTCAAGTTTCTATTTCTTTCTGTGCAACTCTTCCAATGACCCTGTGGCATTGCTGTGAACTGATTTTCTCCTTTCTGGAGTCATATATTTCTAAGTCATAATTCACTAAGGACTGGTGACAGTTGGCTTTATAGTGGATTCTGTATAGGAATATATGTGGAACACAGTCAAAGGTGTTTTCTGCATAGATGCAGAATAAACTCTGGTGTGTGGTTTAAAAAAAATACTGTTGTATGGTTGGGTTTGAAATTCTGGAGGGTAGGTGGATCAGTCCGATATGGAAAACAGGAATTGCTGTGGTTGATTAGTTGGATTATATTATTTTTCTAGGGAGGAATAGGAGCACAGATACATCAGTGTGGGAGTATCCATAGAAGCATCTTTCACTAGTTAGCAAGTCATTTGTGGTTGCTACACTTTAAGAGGTTGTGTAAGAAAATTGTTATTGATAATATGAACATAATTTTTTATATATATTCATATATAC
>NW_017307557.1:116136-117912 GCF_000935625.1 Nanorana parkeri
TATATATATATGCTTGAGAGTTACTATTAAAATAGGTCTAACTAATGCCATACTCCATTCTATACCATACCACAACATAAACTCTGTATTGACTTCATAATAATATTGAAATGCAGTAATTAAAAGCAAATTAAGACAAATAGACACATTTAAAACAAATAAAGACAAATAAGCACCCGATCATTTCCAGGATAATACATGCCGCAGATTAGCAGAACAGTAGAACACAGTGGATTTTTTTTCTGGTTAGATGAGAGTTCTGGTTAGTTGAATACCAGATAATACAGAGAGTTTACTGTATTTATATAATTATTAATTCAATAACAAAAATACTCTTCGTAAGGTGGTTGTCAGCAACAAAGTAAGGCAACAACAGTTGAGTAAATATTATATCGTACACAGAGACATGCATGCACAAAAAATGTTGAATGACACAATTACATTACATAACAAATACTGAATCATCATCTTACAACCAGGGCCTAACATATGTAAGACAAATAATATACAATACAAACTATAGCTACTCTCTGATCACCACCTCTATGCTCCTCCAGCCTCACCTGAGTCCCTTCTGTCTAGCAAAACTGTCCCCCAGCCAAATTGTCCATCCCATTATATAAAAATCTTATCTAATATCTCCCACAATACTTTTAGGTCACATCTATGCACTGCTCATATCTGCCATAGATGATGTTAAAGCCAACAAAGTAAGCATTCCTATTTACTACCCTTTTTCAGAAGCATTCTATGATAAAATACTATTGGAGGGGTTAACTAAAGAGAAAAAACAAGTAGGATTTGGTACACCAGATTGTTAATTGTTGTTGTAAACAGCAAATCTTGCGCCTGAACCTCAATACATAAATCATTGTCAAATATTAGAATGGGGGGAGTGCGTTATATGAACCATGGAATGATTATAGGTGTCAGAGGTAGCACTCGCAGCATCTCAGACACTTCTGTACTCCAGACATTTTCATGAAATACTGTTTTCCTTATTCACAATGGAACAAAAGCTTATAGGTTATAAATATATATATTTTCATTATTTACATAATCTTTGTTTTACAAATAAACATTCAATACATGACAGAGGATTCGTGAAGCACTATGGGTTAGTTAGAAGAAAGCACAGCAAAACAAAGCTTGCTTAACATCTTTTGATACAAGATATTGGCCACATATTATGTACATTCATTTCAGGGGTTACTTTTCATGGACTTTTTTATATGATTTTTCAGGACTTGATGGGGAAGACAAGGGGAACATTTGAGAGTGCTTAAATGAAAAATTATTTTCCATGATAGTAAACTTGTGCTGGCATTTTCACAGCTCTCTCTGGAATTTAGATTTTTGTCGACATTAAAGCAGAACTCCAGGGTTATACTCACCCGCTCCTCAGAGCCAGCTTTCTCTTGGACCAGTCCCTTTTCTGCTGCATCGATGGTATGTCCCTCGGCATCCTGACATCCTATACACAGTGTATAGGACATGATGACTCATGGGACATTAGACCACCTCTGCTGCCCTACACTGTAATGTCACCAGAAATTTCACTGGAAGGCATACATCTGCCCCACTGCCATCTGTCAGCAATGGGGCCTGGCAATTGGCTCCTTGGGTCCAAATCTCTGTATTCTGCAGAGGCAGGTGACATTTCATTTGGTTTCCTTTACCCAGATTTTTAAAGAACTGTGGTCAGAACAGCCCGGAGGTGTGGTAAAGGTCAATATAGGAATAATAGCGTGATGGGGGGGGGGGGGGGGATAGTGG
>NW_017307557.1:118116-120449 GCF_000935625.1 Nanorana parkeri
ATTTTTTTCATTCTGACAGGTTTTCATAAGTAGTTCCCACACTTGAATGCCAAAAAGGACAACTGCGCACATTCCTTCTGCTGAAAGCCCTTTCTAGCACCTAGGATATGAGGAGTGTGCAAGACAGACGTTTCTGGGTTCAGTTTCTGGTGCATTACGATGATTTAAAGTATTCAAGTGCCCTTGTTTAGTTTATTAGCCACTTTCTCTCTGAGCAATTTTTGTATAATAGCTGGAAAACCTTTGATTCTTTAGTTTCTGGGTGCTTATTAATTTGGCTGAATCACCCCAAGCCTATTAAGATCATTTTAAATCTTCAATAGTACAATCACTATTAAAGCCAAGCAGAAGAGTGCCATAACATCTGCTGCATTCTCCATTATGTACAATACATAGGAAATTGAGAAGTAAAAGTAAAGATTTACAGGGTTATTCACAAAAGGGTGAAGAGTTTGGAGAAGGCAGGAGAAGTGAATAATCTAGGACAACATAGCTGATTTGGATAAATTCTCCAATTCAGCTCACTTTCCAGTTTAGCTATGTTGTCCTAGATTTTTCACTTCTCCTGTCTTGTTCAAAGTCTTCACTCTTTAGGAATAACCCTGTTAATCTTTTGACCATGGATAATAGGGATGGCTGGTTAAACATCCAAAACAAAAACCCATTTTGGGCTGGCTTCATTTAGAACATCCACTTTCCGTGCAACACGATTGGATGCAAAAATACAATAATAAAATCTGTACAAATTAAATATTGTTTATGCCTTAAATACACATGTTCCCTCTGTAGTGTATATATATATATAGAGAGAGAGATTTTTAATACCATTGCAGAGGTTCAGTGTCGATGGCAGAAACTCTGTGTTGTAGTGTCAACAGAAATTCAGATTTAGCACAGACTGAATACCTGGTGTTCTGCCAGTCTTGTTCTTGCATGCTAAAATCACCCGCTGATTTATTTCTGATTATGTAACTGTAATTACTTATTATTACTGAAAGTGGTAATGACTGGTTTGTTCTGCTGTTTCAATCTGCTGATCACATACACAAGCAGTCTCTAATATTATATCATATGTCACATGACTGTAAAAAATTCCCTTTCACAAGCTCGTTAAAGAAACAAGCAAAATGGGGAAAAAACATATTTTATAAGCTATATTTTGTAAATGTATATGTTTTTAAAAACATGTTTTATAAGCTGTATTCATGTAATATATTGTACCAGCCATGCTTCCCTATTGCACTCATGGGTATGTGACTAGGGCAGCACTGCAAAAACAAAACCGGCAGCACCAGGTTATGTGTTCATAATACATAAATATTCATGTTCACAATGTTCGAAATGTTTCGTTTAATGATTACTCAGCATCAGTATTTAACCTTCCTGTACTGACATTAATTGCAATGGTTACATCTATGGGTTCCTATTTGCATACAAGGATCACCTCTTTTATTTCTTAATAGCATGTCCATAAAAGCATTTTATACATTCTGGTAAAAAGGGTCACAGCTGGAAGTCATGCACAAGAAAATTACAATTTTGAGCCAAATGATGTTTCTAAATTCTCTATGCTGCTGATTAGATGTCAAATGTATCCGTACCTCCATAGACTCATTATTCTCCATCCAAGAGAAGATAAGTTGGTCACTAGGGATATGTCTGGCATACATTTGACTTGGTTCTGCCTTATCAGGTACCCTGGATTGATAATTTTGGATGAAAGCTTTCTGCATACAGAAAGCTTATTAGAGGTAGACACCTTGTAGGGATTTTTCCACTGCATAACTTTGTTTTATCCGCAAACACAGAAATTGTGTTTTTATAATAAATTGTACAAATGTGCAGAATTTTCTTTAAAAAGTGTTAATACTCTTCTGTAGAACTTCCCCATTAGTGATGAGCCGAACACCCACGTGTTCGGTTCTAACTCGAACTTTCGAACATGGAAAAAGTTCTAACTCGAACTTAGAACTCAATGCAAGTCTATGGGGGTAGAACTCAGAAATGTAAATGTCCCCATTTTGAAGCCTTATATGCAATTTATTGGCCATAAAAAGTGTATGGGGATCCGGGTACTGCCCTGGGGGACATGTATCAATGAAAAAAACACTTTTAAAAAATACAATTTTTAAAGGAGCAGTGATTTAACATCACTTAAAATGAAACATTAAAAATTAAAAATGCCTTTAAATATGGTGCCTGGGGGGTCCCCTTTCACTGACCGTAAAGTGGCACATCTGTATGATGTATAGAACCTGCTGAAGCAAAAATGATATTTATATACATTTTATTGATATTTACATAGAACTCTAATATATACAGAAGTCTGATTT
>NW_017307557.1:120687-122779 GCF_000935625.1 Nanorana parkeri
ATATATATATAAGTTCTAAGTCTATTATAACTCTCTATAACTATCTATAACTCTCTATCTATCTGCTGACTGTAACTAACTATACTAGAACCCTCTCTATCTCCTACAGCACACTACATGGGGCCGCGGTGTCAGCAGCCTTATATAGTGTGCTGCAGGGACTTAGCTGTGAGACATGATTGGGCAGAGTCATCGTGACTCTGCCCAATCATGGCTCTACATTTGTACTGAGCCCTGATTGGCACAGTATTGCACCTGACCTGCGGTCAGGTGCAGGACTGTAGCCAATTACCGTTTTCGGATGGCACAGTGCATTGTGGGATGTGCCGGGGTCGAACAGACCGCGGACATCCCATAATGTTCGGCGTTCGGCGAACGCTAGAACATGCAATGTTCGAGTCGAACCTATGGTCGACTCGAACATGCAGCCCATCCTTATTCCCCATGTACGCCTGTGCACTACAGACTCATCCACAGAGAGAGTATCATCTTTATTAGCCTCATAAGGCTGAATTCACAAAAGTTATAACAATCGTTATTTGCCATAACACACATTATTTTCAAGAATGAGAAACATTGAGAGAAGAAAATAAAAGTCACATGGCCTAAAAGTAATGATTGCTATGGCAAATAGATAGGTTATAGCTTAGTGAATTTAGCCTTAGTCATCTTAGAACTCTGTAAACATTTTATAGCTCTATTGTCAGCTCTAGTGAGACCAAACCAATAATTTCTCATACTACACAATAAAGGCTTTTGTTTTTTATTGTGTAATACAATGCTATAGGTACTGGGGCTTTACAGTGTAAATACGTTGATCCATTATGACAGGATTTGTTATTTGAGGTTTAGAATAGGTCTAGTATTGCTTTATTATAGAACTTCAAGGGCATGAATGCTGTTGCAATTATTTTACCCTCCTTGTCACAGAAGGTTCACTCCAAAGTACAACCGCAGAGTGTCAGGTTTCTACCAGAGCCACTGGGGGTGCGGATGTTATTCTGCTACAGCCCAGGGCACAAGTCATTTAGGGTCCAGCAGTGATAGCTGACAAGCGGGGCATGGTATTAGATCAAGAGGCAGACATGCTGTCATGCAGGCAGGGGGTTAAGGCAGGCAGCAGACAAATGCATGGTCGAACAGGCAAGGGGTTGAGGCAAGCATTTGACAGAAGCATAATTCCAAAGTACAGGAGGATTGTAGGAAGAAAACAGAAACCCAGTAGTAAGAGAGACAAGAGACAAACAGAACCTGTTGATCAGGAACTGGCTGGAGGTGACTAACAAGGCTCAGATGTGCAGGCTACAGAGTGGCAGTGCTGCAGAGCCAGACACAGTTCATAGATGATGAGTGCAGAGCAACTACAGCAACTCAAAATCTCCAAAAAACACCCTAGCAATACATGATCTGTTACCCAAGCACTGCTTTGGGTTAGTCATTACATATACTAACTGTAAAGGGCATATACCCCATGTTAACATGGCTTGGATTGCAGACTGCATCATAGATGCATCAGTGGTCAGTGTGGTCTGTGTTCCTGTAATCATCATCAGGGATGGATTTCCAGCACCAGAGCTTAAAGGAACCCAAGCTTTAGCACTCAAAGCAACCACATTTTTTAGAAAGGGAGAGAGAGAGAGAGATTGAAATTGTTTGTACCTCTTTATTTTTATTTCATAAAGACTTTCCATTTTTTCAGTGACTCACAGAAAGGCAGGCAAATGTGGAAGAGATATTTGGACAGAGAAGACAGCAGGATTGTGGGTAAGTAGAGTGAAATATTTTACATTAATTTTGTATCAAATATGCTGGATATTATCCCTCATAAAAAATTTAGCATAAGCCAGTCATGTTCCAGCAATATACTGTAGAGGTTCAGGGGTGTGTGTTTATTGTAAATGTATGTACATGGCATTTTTCAGATAACGAACATGTTGACACCAAAAATGGTATCTCAAAAAAACATGAATGCCTTCCAAGAGCTCTCTGCAGAGATCCAAAACACCCCCTGCAGAGTCACGGCTAGCTCTCCAATCAGAAGATAGCATAAACTTTGCTGATTGGAGAGCACTAGCTGTGGACAGGCTGGGGG
>NW_017307557.1:122951-181222 GCF_000935625.1 Nanorana parkeri
CGGAGAGCGATGGTTGGGTCACGCCTGGGGGGGGGGGTCAATCCTCTGCACAGAGACCATTATAGTAATATTATTAATAATTGTATTTTGTTACATCTTTTTTACCTTCCAACAGAACTGTTTGTTGGCCAATTGAAGAGCTCACTTACATGCAGTGAATGCGGATATTGTTCTACGGTATATGACCCATTCTGGGACTTGTCACTACCCATTGCTAAGGTAAAACATTTCAGCAATGACTGGATTCAATGTTTTGGGTTTTGTATAGAAAGGGGCAATGTTACACACAGGCATTCTTATTCATGTACTGTAGTAAGAGTAATAGTCATTTTTCCAAGTGATGTAAGACTGCCTTGAAGAGACAGCTTATTTTGGAGTGCCTGCTATGTAGAGAAATTGCCCTGGGGTGCCTGCCATGTGGAGAGATTGCCTTGGGCTGCCTGCCATGTGGAGAGATTGCCTTGGGCTGCCTGCCATGTGGAGAGAGTGCCTTGGGGTGCCTGTTATTTGGAGAGATTGCCCTGGGGTGCCTGCTATTTGGAGATGTTGCTCCAGGGGGCCTGACATGTGGATAAAGACTTTCCTAGAGAATGAAAGAGATTGTCCTGGAATATCCGCCTTTGGAGAGATAGTCCACTTGAATGCCTGTTATGTGGTAAGAGACTGCTATGGAGACAGTGAGAGTGGACTGCTCTAGAGATTGTTGTAGAGACAGAGAGACTGACTAGGGTTGCCTGCATTGCGGAAAGAGCCTGCTCTGGATAGAGGGAGATAGAGAGATTGTCTTAGAGTGTCTGCCATCTAGAGAGACTATCCTAAAATAGAGCCTACTATAGAGTGTTTGCCTTCAGGATAGACTGCCTACCATGTAAATAGAGCCAACCCTGAAGTGCTTGCTATATATATTGAAAGAAACTGGCCTAGAGCATCTGTCAGGTGGAAAAAGATTGCCCTAGAAAAAAGAGGTTTGCTTGGCGGAGATAGAGAAGTTTCTGTTCAGTGGAGAAAGTGTTTTAAGGCAGGTGCAGCTGTGAAGTAAAGCATCCGATTCTTCAAACTGAGACTGATTGTGGACATCGCATGCAACACCTTAAAGTAACACATTACAATACCCCACGTGGGACATACATAACCTAATTTCTGCTATCAGCCCCAGTTGGGAGAGGAAAAGGATGCTTCACTGCATAACTCTTCAGGTTGAGTCACCTCCCAATACCCTGCCATGCAGAGCACCGACTGTCCCCAGGCTCCATACCTGCTTTGTGGGCATCTGTAGCTATACTGTAGCTACATCCTTGCCAACTGCAAAGCAAGATAAGTTAATATAAAACTGCTTAAAATTAAAGATAACTGTGTTGCTCATAGCAGCTTGTCAGATTCTAGCTCCAATAATAACAAACACCTACTGTCATATAGCCATCACCTATAGCGCTGTAGCTTATAAATGAGACCACTTGTGATTCATGTTAGTAATTACATACATGTCTTTTATACAGAAGAGCGTTTCAGATGTGTCTTTAATGGAATGCATTCGTCTTTTTACCAAGGAAGATGTTTTAGATGGGGATGAAAAACCAGTAAGTTTTATTTTAAAAGAATACCTCACCTCTTCCGTAAGCAAATGTGTAACTAATCAGAATGTATTTTTCACCAGTCTTATTTGAGTACTGAAATATTTTTTTTTGCTGTAAATTGCTACATATCATCATTACTCTATTCACTGTCTTTTTAATTGTACTCATATGTCAGCCAAATGACAAGGATTTCAATTAGAGTACCACCGTACTGGAAAATTAGTAAAGCAAGTTTACATTCATTTAGTGGAAGTAGAAAAGCAATAGCACTATAATATTATGATCTCTTTATGTAAATATTTTTGGAGACAGTATGAAGACCCTAGTTATTAACTAGCATTTAAAGAGACTCTGTCACTGGGAAGGGTTGGGAGAGGGGGAGGTACTGCTGCAGATATGCAGTTAAGGCAACTAGAGGTACACATATCTGCAGCAGCCTCCCAAACCTACCTGTCACAGCAGAATCTAAGGCCACTATGGCTGATAAAGCTATAGCATTTTTCTGCCCCTTCCTCCTTTTGCAGATTTCTATTGCCCAGGGATGCTGCTTATCATAGTGGTATGCTAATAGGAATCGGGAAGGGGATTAGTAGCAAACTATGACACCACCAGAAGTGTTGAAGCTTTGACAGAAGTGTTTTGGAGGTGGCAAGTATACCTCCAAGTTCCTGCACTTTATATCTGCAGCAATTTTTGCCCTATTTAGCTTCATATATCTAGGCAATGAATGAAAATAAGTAGAACGTGGGACCTGTAGGAAATACTGTACTGGCCCAGTGTAACTGTCAAACAAGTTTTTTTCGACAGTCTGTATTTAATATATTCAGTATTCCCTCTTTTTTTTTTTTACTGAAGTGACCACAATGAGATCATCACAGCTTTTATATATGCACCTTAAAAGAGGTCCATGCCTTCTCACTTGAGTACTTTGTAGTACTTCCTTTACCAAAGTTATATTACAAGTAGGGCTGTGCAAATTAACGATTAATTTCTCGATTAATCGTTAATCTTTTTGATCGATAACATTTTTTTTGATCGATTACATTTTTTTTTAAACTTTCTGCACGAGCGCCAGCCAAGACATTGGCCTATACACATACAGCACAGCAATGAAGTAATAAAATGAACTAGGATCACACTAATCCAGCACGTTATTATTCTGAGTTGCCCCACTCAAGCGGCGGCCATATTGAGTGGGGCACGTGAGATTAATAACGTGCTGGATTAGTGTGATCCTAGTTCATTGTATTACTTCATTACTGTGCTGTATGTGTATAGGCCAATGTAGTTGGATCTGTATGTGCGTTATAATTAATCAAAATTAATCGATTAAAAAAATTTAGATTAATCGAACACGAAAAATTTTAATCAGTAACAGCCCTAATTACAAGGAATAATGGTCAAAGATACAAAATCTAATAAGATGCATGCATTGTACAGTGTTTGGCTCAGGGTAGATGACACTGCAGTGTATTAATAAAATTATGATTACAGAGGACAGAAATCTGACCATGGTAACAGTATTTGTTGAGCCTTGGGAATTGCGGTCCACATCTTTTACCCACAGCAATTAATGTCATGACTGTGGTTATTCCTGCCGAAGAATGTACCGTATTTTTCGCTCCATAAGACGCACTTTTTTCCCCCCAAAAGGAGGGGGAAAAAATGCCTGCGTCTTATGGAGCGAATCCCGACGCCCGAGACATGCAGTTTCGGGCGCCGGGCGAGTAGTAGGAGCCACTGCTCGTTTAATACGAGTGATCTAACGAGATCACTCGTATTAAAGCCGAGCAGCGGCGGCGGCGATCGAGTTCAGCAGCAGGAGCCACTGCTCGTTTAATACGAGTGATCTAATAAGATCACTCGTATTAAAACCGAGCAGCAGCGACGATCGAGATAACCATAGAGCAGACGAAGAATAGACGTTCTTTGCCTGCTCTGTGTCATCACTGAGACCGTGGCGCTGTAATCACAGCGCCACCTGTCTCAGCGGTCACTAACTGCAGCTTCTGTCACAGCTTCTGTCATAGAAGCTGTGACAGAAGCTACAGTCTCGAGTGCTCCATAAGGCGCGCCGGACCTCCCTGCGTCCTATGGTCCGGTGCGTCTTATGGACCGCAAAATACGGTAGTTGGGCCAGTACCCTCATATGTGCAATTATATACATTAGCTAAAGACTCAGACATATTTGCTGGTAGCTGTGCACAGAGTAAAAAACAAAAGTGCTTTACATTTAACTGTAAGACAAAGTTGTTGTTTTTTGCTTTACATTTAGTACATAATTACTGCCAATGCTGAGTTGCAGAATTTCAGTTCAAACAAATTGTGTCTTTCTATAACATTGTTTTTATATTCTTAATCAGACATGCTGTAGATGTAAAGTTCGTAGAAAATGTATCAAGAAATTCACCATCCAGAAATTTCCAAAGATCCTTGTACTACGTATCCTTCCATGGAGCTACTGTTTGACTGTTTGTTGTATCACTGTTATATAGCAACCATAAGCTAATATCAGATGAAATTACCAAATTCTTTTTTTTCCTCCTAGAGCATCATTTATAAATATTTTAAAACTGTCTGTGTTGTCAGCAACCATCGCTGAGATTTCAGATTCCAGCTTTCATTTGAATATGATTATTGTCTTAAAGCAGGGGTCTCAAACTCAATTTACTCAGGGGCCACTGGACACATTTTTTAGTCCCGTGGGGGCCGCTTGCCAAATTTCATGCTTCAAAATAACATTTAACTATATACGGTACCAGTATTAATATCTGCGCATGTTACAAGCATTTACAAGCGGCAGCTGTCACCCATTCAAGTTAATGATCAGGTGACGGCCGCTGCATGTAAACACCTGCACACCACATGTAATGGTATGTGATATGATTACATGCAGTTGGAAATCAATCACTCTCCCTGGATACACAACTGTGCTTGTAAACGCCAGATTATTGATTCCTGCTGCAGGAAAAAGCAAATTCCTGACACAGGAATCCCTAATCGCACCTGAAATATAAGTGATTGGGGACTATTATACACACACAGAAAAATACAAACAAAACCCTTTCCAAATGTCACTTTATTAACCCTACATTATAAAAAAATTATCTGGGTACATATCCCCAATAACAACCATCATTTTTAGTACCTCATACCATATATTCTCATGGAACCATATTTATAGACAATATAGACAAAAAGCTATCTGGGATAGGAGTGTCAGCAACACATATCCCGCATAAATAATTTGTAGGTTTAACACTCAGGTATATATTACCTCTCACCAAGATATCAGCCTTCTGGCACTAGCCTTCACTGGCATTGGCATCGTTCAGGTTCAGCATCTACTTCTATGTTAAGATGCCAGCCCGGGGATAAAATAATTATGCAAACCCCACTACCTGGACCCTAGTATTTATTTGTTTATTTTCATGTTGTCTCATGCGGCTCAGCAACACTCTCTCCACCATAACTGATGCTTTTTACCTTCTAAGGGGCCAGAAACTTAAGCTGAGTACACATGGTTATATTTTTTTTCATTCAGCATATGGGCTGAATGGAAAAAAAAATATGACAGATTCCTACATTCATGCTAAATAGTGTGCATTGTATTTTAACAGCAGTATCAGATTTAGAAAAAAATTAAATATGTGCATCCAGGAACAGATGAGATATTCTGATTACATCTAAACGCATGTAAATGCATAGACATTTTGCATATAAAGCAAGTGTAGATTTTGCATATGAAGGCAAAATAAACACTATACTTCCCCAGATCAATTTTTGCTACATTTAAATAAAACTAACGCAGGAAGCCAATGTGAATCTGAGTCCTTAGGGTTACCTTAAGGGAAGCTACTAACTTCTATGTGTTATATCTTTCTTATCCTGTAGTTATGCCATAGTTATGTCATATTCAGAAGCTGCAGTTTCTCTTCCTTAACCCTAAAATTCTACAGATCTTAAGCGGTTTTCTGAAGGTCGCATAAGAAGTAGCAAGCTTTCCACATTTGTGAATTTCCCTCTTCGAGACTTAGACTTGCGGGAATTCTCTGCAGAGCACAGCAGTAAGTTTTTTTTCTTAATCGTATATTCTTTCTACTTCCTACTGTATAGACAGTATCTTCCTTTCTCTGTTAAGGGGATCCTATCACCTTGGGCCGTCAGGGTAAAGTGACAGGGCCTCTGTAAAGTCCACCCCCTGTCCACTTTCTACTCATTTCTTTCGCACTCCCCAATACTCCTCTTGTGTGGCTGCCGCTACAAAATACCCAGTGTAGTGACTTCCTCCCATGATGCATTACTGGGGCCTAGAAGACAATTGCTATGCCCGAGAACTATCACGTAATTGAAAGGGGGTGATCGCGATCTTTAGGGGAGCACTAGAGAGGTGAATATAAAGTGGTCAGGGGTGAGCTTTATACAGTACATACAGTATAATGTCACTTTGTGCTGAATAGGCAAGGTGAAGGGTCTCATTAAGGCAAGGGGAGGATATAATCTAAGGTGACACCTTTCTGAGGATGGTACAGGCTGACATTCTCATTTTTCTTCCATATCCTCATCTGCTATTTTGTCTCAAAACTTTTGTATGGGGAAGTAATTAAAAATCTGTTCCATTGATGATTTGTAGGTTTTAGATCCAACACTCTGCCTGGCAAAGTAGTAAATCTGCTAAATTTGTTATTATACCATTTAAGGTTTTGTTTTTTGTGAAAGAGTATGCTGTTGGTGCTGCAAGGTCTATTAGACACAATGGTTAATAACAGCCCAGGCCCACCAGCCTTACCACTCAAGAAAGATTCAAAATCAAAAAAGGTGCAAAATATATACAGTGTATTAATTCACAATATATTTTTGTTGCACCATCATGGAGTGTTGAAACATAAATAGGCAGTGCCCCAAAAATACAAACATGCAATTTCCAAGCAAATGCTTTGTAAAGACCTGGGAAGATTTTTTTTTAAGTTGTGGATAGCGTTAGACCCACTGTCAAGTTTTTATTGCTGCCTCTGTCCCTGTTGAGGCGATTCAACCAGTCTATTTGTCCTGGTGACCATTGTCATCAAAGCTGAAAGTGGAGAAGTCCAAAACTGTAGAGTTGTTGCCAAAGCAAGGGTTGAGGGTAAATCATCCAATAGGGACACCCATTGCAGTGGTAACTGTCTAAAATGGAAATTCCCCTGACTTTGGAAATATTTCCTGTTACATCATGAGGACAGGAAGTGAAGGAAACTAACCCCACCAGATACAGAAAGCAAAACATAATCTTACAGTGGTATAAACCCTTCCTTATTCTAACAAAAAGAAACACCTGACCAAGTAAGGTATGAACACTATACCTTACTTGGTCGCCCCTATTCTTACACATATTGGGCATTGAAGGGAGGTGCATTTTCCCCTTTCATCTCCCTACAGGGATTGAGATGGTTGAAACCTTCATGCTTTAGACATTCAGGTACTTCAGGGTTCTGGGATCACAGAGAGACATAATAGTGCCCTGCACGTAAGATGCTGCCTGTCTGATACCCACTCATTTTGCATATTTGGGACATGATCAAGAAGGGTATTGGCTACTATAGACCACTGATGGATTAAGTAGAATTGTCCTTGATGTTCATTTTTGTATTCTAGTTTGTACTCCATTGCTAACAGAGATAAGTACAGAACTCAAAGTCATATTATATGTTTCTGTTGAATACAAACATGCATGTTGATGAAAATATTGGGAGAGAAATCAGGGCTTTCACCTACTAGATTTTTAGTACCAGCAACCGTTCGGATGTATCAGTAGCTTTATACTTTTATCTCCTCTGTACTAGGGCTGCAGCTAACGATTATTGTCATAATCAATTAGTTGCCTGATAATTTTTTCAACTAATTGATTGATCACATTTAAAAAAATCTCTCCCCCCCCAAACATCTAACCGATAATGAGAATAGTTGCCAACTATTCTCATGATTGATTATTATCGATTAAATCGATTAGTTGTTGCAGCCCTACTCTGCACTAATAATCTTACTATTATCATTTTGCTAGATTTTTTCACATTTACTTTGTTTCTGATGTTGTAGTTGATACTTTCAAATATAAGCTTGTTACATTTTATTTTTGCAGCTCAAGCTACATATAATCTTTATGCTGTGTCCAATCATTCGGGCACTACCATGGGAGGTCATTATACTGCTTACTGCAAGAATACAAACAATGGAGAGTGGCACACATTTAATGACTCAAGGTAATGATCAAGGTGTAAACCATCTTCTCTTTTCAACTTACTTCTTCATTTTTTATTTAAAAAACACTCAAAGAAGACTATTTATAATAGATGGCAAATAATTAGAAGACCCTGACTGGCTCCTAGAGTTGGCCTTTCCTCTCCCAATCTAAGCTATGCTGCACATCGAAAAACAAGTAGTTGATGTCGACAAATATAGCTATTTAAATTATATACATCTGAGCTGTTTTCTAATTTATTGGTCATATTTATAAAGTGAGTGAATCTGACATTCACCAAACATTTATGCAGGTAAATCTTTCCAGTGCATGTGTTTTTCATGATCGTCATTGATTCACCAGTGAATGTTTGCTGAAAGTTACATTCACTGCTTTATAAGTATTAGGGATGCACCGATACTAGTATCGGTGTTGATACCGAGTATTTGGGCAAGTACTCGTGCTCGTCAAAATGCTCTGATACCTTCCCCGATACCGGAACTTCCGGTCAGAGGAAGATTTCCTCTGACTGGCAGTGCCATTGGGGAACATGGACCCGGCTTCCTGGGCCATCAGGAAACTGGGTGGCGAGTAAGACCCACCTCCCGGCTTCCTGATGGCCCAGGAAGCCAGCTCCATGCTGACTGGCTGGAAGCCGGCTTTCTGGCCAATCAGCATCGAACAGCTGGCTCCTTGTTGATTGGCTGGGAAGCCAGTTTCCCGGCCAATTAGCATTGAGCCGGACATACAGCCAGCTCGATGCTGATTGGCTGGGCAGCAGAATTTCGAGCCAGTCAGCATGGAGCCAGCTTCCCGGCCAATCAGAAAGTCGGGAGGCGGGTCATTACTTGCCGTCCACCTTCCTGATTGGCTGGGAAGCCAGTTTCCCTGCCAATCACAATTGAGCCGGCCAAACAACATGGAGCCAGCTTCCCGGGCAATCAGGAAGCTGGGCAGCATGTCATTACCTGCCACCCAGCTTCCTTATTGCCCGGGAAGCCGGCTCCATGCCAGCGGAAGCACTGATATCGGTACTCGGTATCGGCGAGTACAGAAAGCAAAAAATCGATAGCAAAAAAACAGTTTCGGTGCATCCCTAATATGTATATATGTGCACACAGAAATTCTCTCATAAAGTAAGAAAATACTCTGTATTGCAACATTCTATACATGCAGTTAACAGTTTTTTCATTTCTGTTTTAGGGTTACAGCAATGTCTTCCAGCCAGGTGAGGAGTAGTGATGCCTATGTGTTATTCTATGAGCTATCAGGACCTTCGTCCAGGATGTAAACTTCAAACCACTAACAAATGCAGTGAAGATGCAATTGGATCAGCTGTGAAAACTCTCCAGTTGGGACATAAGAACCTTCAGTTATGCCACATTGAGTTAAAATAATTATTTTTTAAATACACCAGCATTTCATACAGTCACTAGTTGCCTTAAGTCATTATCCAAAGAACTGTGGCCTTGAACTGAATACAAAATACCAGTGGATTGGGTAGTAGAGCAGGACATACTGAAACATTCTAAGAAAACCAGCTGTGTTCTTCAGTATTCAATGATTCATCTATACCCATGTCTTTATAACCAGTAGGAACCTAAAGGAACCATTATGAGGAACCCTCAGCTGTTTTTGCACAATACTGAAAATCCGGGTATGTTTGCTGCTGCTCTTACCATTTGAGTGTTATGGCAGAAGGAATCTTAAGACATGTTTCGGGAAAGTCCTTCTTTTTGAAGTCATACTGAAAACTGCTCTCAGGAAAGAATCTCATTTGTCCTTATGCAAGAACGGCATCATGTTACGACGAAATGTTTTTATGTATTTTGTTTGTTGCTGTCAAAAAACATCTCAGTTACTAGGTTGGCCTGCTAAATAAGATGGCCCATTGTATGAAGAATTGTAACATAGAGAGTATTATTTGAAGTGAAAAAGAGCAACACATTTGTACACATAGCAAGATAGTCACCACTGTATATAATTTGGAGTGATGTGTGTTTCTATTATTTAATGTCTTGGTAGGAGGTAGTGTTAAAATGATAGAATATTAAATCCAGTATGCTGCTTTCTTGGACAAGAGTAATCACTCAGAATTTCACTCAAGAACAGGATGTCTGACAATACAAAGGCTTCTTGTCATATGTTTCGGGGGCCACAAGAATGAAATCTTTGCACTGCTATGTTTTTATTGCTTGAGAGGTGTGCGGTGATCACAGCAGTATTAAGAAGATGTACTGAAGGACTTAGTATATTTAGCAGTTTTTTACTTTTATAATTGTTTTTATTATTAATATTATGCAGATACCAAAGCTAGTGCAGTGAAGCATGCAGTCATAATTTATTTGGAAGTATATGAAAACTGCAGCTATATTAAAGCTAAATTGCAGTCAAACTTTTTTCTTAGTTATGGATAGAGTGGAGATAGCCTATATCCTCTTTTAGATTTAAATGCTGTCTGCAACCCTTAGAGCTGAACTCCAGCCTTACCTTTTTTTCCCAGACTTGTAGCAAGTATTTTGCTCTGTGGAAACTGATTACTTTCTATTCCCTGTAAACTTGCATGTCTGCAATATAACCCTTTAAATTTGCACCAGCTGTCATGAGCCTACCGTCATTGCCTGTCTTCATGACCTCCATCATTCTTCAATCACCTGATCTGTACTGTCATTTGCTCCCCTCTCACAGATATTGGCTTTCTCTGCCATTAATTAATTTTTCCCTGAACTTCTATATAAAAGAACACATCACGGACATATCTTTAGATGTGCTAAAGTCTAAAGCACCCAGTGGCCAGCAGAGAGAAGCAGCACATCTAAAGGAATCCTAGGGATGTGTTTTTTCATATGATTCTATGAAATATATCAGAGGTAGAATGCTGTAACATCCTACCAAACTTGGAGCAAAGAGCAGCAGACAGACCCAGTGGTATCATCACTGGGTATCAAAACAGGTATTTATTGAAAAACAAAGTGTTTGGATTGAAAATGTTAATTGCATGTTGATCAAGGGAGGGTATTATATGCATACACTACACTTCGGCTTTAAGGAGATTTCCCCTTACTTCCTGTTCTGCCTTACATCCGGTCACCTTGACTGAAAGAAACCTTCCCAGTGGGGACACATATGCCAGTAAAAATCTATCAGAGTTTCTAGCCCTTCCAAAAACATTGTGGCTGGAGTTAAGCTGTATGTATCTGCTGAATAACAAGAGTTAAAAGGACTGTTTACTTTTTTAAGTTTTCATAATGTTCTTTGGTAGTGCACAGCAGACCTCTAGGTAACAGCACTATGCATTGGAGGATGGACACTAAGGAAAATTGTATAACACTATTTCCTTTCGAGAGGAGGCATAAGCCTCGGTTTCAGCTTAGTGTCCTAGGGGTTTGACCACTGGTCTACCTTTTGCTATGAAGATAATGAGGATATTTCTTAGGAAGTTTCTACTTCTTGACTCACCAAAGAGGTATCCCTATTCTGGCTCCTATGCAGCATTACACCACACCAACAGACCTGGAAGCTTACCTATTAGATGTTTTGATAACATCGGCTGCCTGGAGCCTGCTTCAGAGATGAGGTGGCCATGTTCTTCCTATTGGTCTGAAGTGTCCCACTTATACTATTCTTATTGTTTGCTTCCCTTGTCAGCATTCTCTCTCCGTACCTGTTTCATCTGAGTGCCTTTCTTCTTCTCTTCCCTACTTCCCACTTTGCTGGTGCAATGGACTTTGTTCTTCACTCCTCTGGCCAAATATTGGCAATTCACCCAGTATGTAGTAAACTGGTAAAATGGTCCAAAGTGCTCCAAGGACTCCACTTTTGGCAGTGTTACTAAAATCCAGTTTTATTTCACCTCTTGAGATTGCATGTTTGTTGTTGAGGGCCATGTATGTATACTATGCAAGTATGTGATGTGATTGGTTGTATGTTTAGCTGTTTAATTTATTACTGACTTGTTGCTGAACTAGTCACACCTGCTGCACACCTCTTAAGCATTGAACATGTTCTGTCTTCCCCTAGACCCCTTTCAGGCCACACTAAGCTGGTGCTTACCGTGTAAGTGTGTAGAATATGAAACAAGAGTAGCCTAAGGACCCTATGTGTTATATGCAAATGTAAATATCCTAATTAAACTCCACATTACAAGAAGAGCTGTCTCCTGTGTTTATTAGTGTATGGATCTCAGTTAAGTTCCTCAACCATATCTTTACTTATACAGTATATACTTTAATGCTGATTTTGCTAGCTATTTCAGTTTTTTTAATAAAAGCTCAGTCTGCCTTTGTTTCTGGTTTTGCCTTCCCTCACCTGCAGTTTGACAGACGGTCTCACTCTGTCAATAGTCACTGTCAGCTACTCACTCATCTGGAAGGTTGATCTGCCATTTATACCGCATGTTGGCTCTGTGTATGAAGAGTGCTGACAGTGGCTTGCAATACGCGGAGCAGGGCTGGCTGTCTAACTCCGGAGCCCTGCAGAGCCGATAGCATGAAGGCACCTCACTGAAGCATCAATACATAGAGTTATGTGCAGTTGTTAGCTGGGGACATGATCATTTTCACATCCAGTTTGTTCAGTTCATAAATATAACTTTCTAAACTGGTGTGGAATTATTTTTACATTAAAGGAACATCACAAGGCCCCATAGCAAAATGTTGTATGGGGCCCTGTGATTTCTAGTAACGCCCCTTGCAGAGCCCACCTGAGATCCCAAACAGCCCACTTGAGAGTAACCCTGCAGAGCCCACCAAAGACTTTCTATGGTGGGCTCTGCAGGGTCTCAGGTGGGCTGGTCACACCCCTGTACACCTCTTACCTGTCAGCCTCCTCCACCGCAGGGCCCCGCCTCCCCCTCCTCCATGGTTGCTGGCGGGCCTTGCCTCCTCCGCTGCCTACGCCGGGCCCAGATTCCTCCTCCGCATCTGCTGGCTGTCACTGACTCAGCAGCGGCTGTGAGGAGGAACACGTCGCTGCACAGATCACTGACAGGTTGTCAATGATCTGAACATGATCTGAACAGCGACACATTCCTCCTCACAGCCGTCAGTGACAGCCAGCAGCCTGAGATGCACGGCATTAGGGGGATGTCCCCTGTAAGAACTGATATCAAAATGCACAAACCCAGCAGATCTGTACAATAGTTTATTGCACGCATTAGGCTTTTGTGAAATCATGTTATGTGTTTCAGATTAAAATGTTATAGGAAAAAAGTGTATTTTACTAAGCATGCATTGCAATCCACAAACCTAAGTTGTATTCCTACAATGTCACACATTGAGGAACACTGCTCTGGCAAAAAAATCTATATCTAACAAAGATTGTAAGCTCATTGGGGGCAAGGACATATGTGAATAAATAGTGTGTAAAGAGCTGCGTATATTGACAGTGCTATAGAAATAAATGTTAAGGCCAATCATTTTTTAGCTTGTTAATGGAAAAATCCTCCACAGAATCTTCATTAGATGGAAGAATCCAAAAACATGCACTTTGCAAAACTGTCCTGCAAAAGCTGCAGCGCGTTCTAAATGCAAAAAAGAGCAATTACAAAGATGTGTTTCTCCAAAAATATGAAGGATATTTGTGCAGCACTTATTCAACAGACTTTTCAAGTGATATGGTTACCCCGACCATCACCACCACCATGCCCCCGTCTAGCAAATAATATATCTTTATACATGCAAGCTTGGTGAAGTTTAAAAAAAAAAACTAACATAGGAAAAATTGCCAAGCACATGAAATTCAAACTAGACACAGAGGCCCAAGTAAATATGAAACATAAGAATGTATCTCAACAGAGAAGCCTTTCGTTGCCCCCTAGTGTTCACCACTGAATGTTACAATAAACATTGATCCTCCAGCATAGGTTACGTCTACCATAATGTTCAAATATATTGAGCATGCTCGTTCTTTATGACAAGAACTCCTCCAGCTGGCATAACATTCTGCTTTTGGTTTATTAAGGAAAGATTACAAATTAGATGCCATTTAATCAGACCGTCCAAAATATATCAGACTGGTTGTTCAACAAGAGTTTTGGTTTAACCCCTTCGTGACTGACGACGTACAGTGTACGTCGCCAGCATCGGGGCTGTTTAAACAGACTCCCGGTGACTTTTGCCGCCGGGACTCTGTTTAAACTTGTAGAGCCGACTGTCGGCTTTACAACAGAAGCGATCCTGGTGACTTACCTGTCGCCAGAATAAGGATTTCTTTATTGGAAAAACACATTGGAAAAACCAATAAACATCAGTGTAACATCTTTAAGGGCCCATTCACACCAATTGTGGTGCGTTTCAGAGCGGTAGCTGCTGGATCGCACAGCACTTGCTCACTAAACTTCCCCTTCATTCTGGGTCGGGAGGGGGCGTGGCGGTGCATTAAAATCAATGGCACCACAGCCACACACCTCAGCTCGCAGTGCGATCAGACGCGTGGCAAAAAATTGCCTGCGTTCTGTTCCACTGGGAACGCGAAAAAATGCTGCATGCTCTTTTTTTATGTGTTTGCAGTGGACCGGAACGCAGGCAGTGTTTTGCCATGTGTCCGATCGCACTGGGGGACTTCACTGCACCGCCACGCCCCCTCCTGCCCCAGAATGAAGGGGGAAGTTCAGTGAGCGATTTCTGTGCGTTCCAGCAGCTACCGCTCTGGGACGCACCGCAATTGGTGTGAACAAGTCCTCAATAGAACTCCAGGCAGATCTACTTCAAAAGCTATACTCGCTATACCAGCCTTTCCCAACGAGTGTGCTGTGGCACCCTGGGGTGCCTTCTGGCTTACTGAGGGGTGCCTTGAAATCCTCCTGATGCGAAGGGGGACTTTTGATGTGAAGAGGACTCCTGATGTGAAGTGAAGGCTTCTGATGTGAAGTAAAGCTTTGTCATATGAAGGGGGGACTCTGATGTGAAAGAGGGGGACCTGATGTGAAGGAGGGCTCCTATTATGAGAGGGGGGGCCTCTATGTAAAAAGAGGATGCTCCTGCTGCGAAGGGGTACTCGTATGTGAAAGTGGGGTCCCTGGTGTGAAGAGGGGCTTCAGGTTTGAAGGGGGATTTTAATGTGAAGGGGGGGACCTCATTTTTGTTAATGTTTTTGCATGGGGTCCCCCCTTAAAATCCATTACATTTTAAACTGCTGTGCTATACTTCTGGCCTGCTGCCAATATGTATGCTGCAGCTCTCATACATGGAAGCACTAGTGTCATTTACCCACCCCTCTCTCCCTTTGGCCATCCACAGAACGCCATGCATTCTATGAACTGTTCACAGAAAACATTTTGTTCTGTAAATAGCTCTCAAGCTTTTATTGTATTTATGGAACTGGTTTGTGTTATGGATTGGTTTGTTTTTGGCATCTGTCTGTGTTCGTTTTCAGCTCATACTTGGATATCTACATTTAGTTGCCTCTGGTTACTACACTTCTCTGCTGCCAATCCTGCCTTTTAATGTGGTACTATATTCTAGTCCTCTCTTAACTGTCAGCTGTTTTTATCAGGCAGTCCCAAGAGTCTTATTCTAGTGCTGTTGCTGCACACAGTCCATGTCTCTGAAGAAGATCACACAGTGATAGAGTCTGTGTTGTATGCTGGCGACACAGAGTATCTACCTAATTCTGTGGTTTATTGAACAATAACACATTGTGCTTGTGTACACAGGCTTTTGTTCTTGTTAGAACTGCATCTCTCTCCATACAAGTCCATTGGGAATGCAAAACCAGCTTGAGTTAATTTATAAGGCTAAATGCAGGTCAGAAGAAGGGATGCACTCAGGTGTGGACCGAATCTTAACTCCTCCAAACAATGAAGTGCCATGGGCTATTCTACCCAATCAGCTGTGGGCTGGGCATTCCCCACCCCACAGCTACATGTAAACAAAGGGTCAGGGTGCTTGTGTTGATCTTATATACCTATTAGGCTACATAGCCATATTAAGTAAATGTAATTGACCAAATATAGGCATATAACCCTATGGGGTCAATAACACCACTGCATTCCACCCCTTTGCTTACATCAAGCTGTGGGGAACTCCTCATCAGCAGCTGATTGGGTGGCACAGAAGGAGCTTCCATCCGTGTTCGGCAGAGGTTCCCTTTGGTTTCAAAGGAGTTAAGGTTCAGACCTGGTTCAGTCTGAACCTGAGCTCATCCCTAGTTGGCATCACCAGTGAGGGATCTCAGAAGCATCTTAAACCAGTCTGAAATGCAGGTGGAATGCATCCCCCAAAAAATCTGAACACCTCTTCTCTCCGAAAATAGGTTTATCAGCTTGCTGAATATACAGTATATAGTAAAACAAAACCCAGAAACACATTTTGCTGTTACATATTCATCAGCAACTAGGAGCATTTTCACACATTTTGCCAGAGATACCAGACCAACCAGCACACTATACTATACTAAGCAGGCCTCAAAATTACCACTCGCCCCCTCGCAATTGGCGAGTGAAAAGTGCGGGGGGGCTAGTGGAATGTCAGCAATGGAGTGCGCCTCCGGCGGGACCAGGGTCGCTCGCTTCTGTTCTCTCTTCTCTTTCTCGATTGCTGCAGCTACAGAGCAGCCGAGAAGGAGAAGAGAGAACAGAAGTGAACGATCACCGCGGCGGTAGTGTCCCATCCAGAGCCCACACTAGCTCTCTGCGATCCCTCTCTCTCCCTCCCGGCCACTTCAGCTCCAAGAGGCGGCTCTGATCACACCTGTTATCGCTCCCTCTTCTCTCCTACCGGCCGCTCTGCAGCTGCAGCGGCCAGGAGGAGAGAGAGGGAACACTGACAGGTGTGATCAGAGCTGCCTCTCTGAGTGCCCACTTCGTGGAGCTGAAGCTGCAGCGGCCGGGAGGAGAGAGAGGGATCGCTCAGCAGTGTGATCAGAGCAGTATTAAAGAGCCCCCCCCTCCTAGTCCACATCTTTTGGACGTTATTAATCTGAATTGCCCCACTAAGTATGCCCCTCGCTTGCGGCCATATTGAGTGGGGCACTCATATTAATAACGTGCTGGATTAGTCTGACCCAGGGGCAGACTAGGCCCCGGGGCAGGGTGGCAATTGCCCCCCGGGCCTCTCTGATACCTTTGCAAACGCCCCCTGACGCCGGAAGCACTTAATCTCTCCACTCTTGGCCGCTGCAGCAGCAGAGCTGCCGAGAAGGGAGGGATTATATGCTTACGGCGGCGGTGGGGGGCGTTTGCAAAGGTATCAGAGAGGCCCGGGGGGCAATTGCCACCCTGCCCCGGGGCCTAGTCTGCCCCTGGGTCAGACTAATCCAGCACGTTATTAATATGAGTGCTCCACTCAATATGGTCGCAAGCGAGGGGCATACTGAGTGGGGCAACTCAGAATAATAACGTCCAAAAGATGTGGACTGGGAGGGGGGGGGCTCTTTAATACTGCTCTGACTTTAAGACTGCGGCGGCGGGGAGAAGAGAACAAGAAGCTTGCCTGCCATCGTCTGTGCCCGCTTCGATTAGGCTCCTCGACGGCCACAGCAGTTTTCTCCACCCACCTCAGCTGCCATTGGTGGGAGAGGAAGACTGCCGAACTGCAGTTGGCCAGCTTCTGCTGCGCATGAGAGAGAGCCAGCTGGACGTGTAGGAAATCTCCCTGCTCCCCCACCATCACCAGGAGAAGAGATCAAAGCAACTGTAAGTCCCTGTTCTTTCTTTGTGACCTCTGCACTGCGTTACATACTGACTGCTGAGCTCTGTACTGTGTACTGACCTCTGTACTGTGCGTCACACCCTGACCACTGTACTGTGCATCACACCCTGACCTCTGTACTGTGTGTCACACCCTGACCTCTGCACTGCACGACACATTGCTGACCTCTGCACTGTGCATCACATTGCTGACCTCCGCACTGCGTGTCACATTGCTGACCTCCGCACTGCGCGTCACATTGCTGACCTCTGCATTGCGCGTCACGTTGCTGACCTCTGCAGTGCGCG
Source organism: Nanorana parkeri (assembly GCF_000935625.1). Classification (NCBI taxonomy): domain Eukaryota; kingdom Metazoa; phylum Chordata; class Amphibia; order Anura; family Dicroglossidae; genus Nanorana; species Nanorana parkeri. The sequence continues at coordinate 140,680 of NW_017307557.1, forward strand.
TCACATTGCTGACTGATGTACTGTGCGTCACACAGCTGGCCTCTGTATTCTGCATTGCACCACTGACTTCTGTACTGTGCGTAACACAATAATACACTGTAGTGATGATGCGTCTCAATGTACAAAAAAGCTCCCTACATCATTGTTGCAGTTGCATTGTGCAAGTGTGTTGGGGTGCCATTCAAGATAAACAGCAACACATATCGCTTTGCAGTACCCACCCATATACATATACATACAGTATATACCATCATATAAACAGGAGTGTGATTAATGCATTCTGTGGGATATACAGTATGTTTTTGTTTATGGGTTAGAGTTCTTTTTAGGTTTCTTCCAACTGGTTTCCAGACCATAATAAAACGCTTAAATTATTTATGTTGGTATTAAAACACCTAAATTAATAATGTTTTATTGAATAGTGGTGTGTTTTTTTTCTAGATCCTTTTGCCTTTAGGGCCCATCCAGTTTGTTGCAGTGTGTTAACACATGACATAACTCCCTTTAAAGGAGAACTATGAGGTCAGTGTTTTTCCCCATAGTTCTCCTTAGGGTAACGGGAGGACAGTTGCACTAAGGCAGCCAATTAATTTGAGCCGCCAATGCACCAAAATGTACTAAAATTTGAACATGCATCTTTGTTTCCAATGCAGCGCACCACAAGTAGAGCTTTACCATGTGTTGTGGTGCACTACAAAGCATGTGCATCAAAGGTGAGTTGCAATAGTGCACTGAGGAGCCACTGAAAATGAATGACACCACAACGCACTAACACTTCCATGGTGTGTTGCTGCGCTGTAAATTCTGTTTTATTTTTTCCTCTGATAATAGACTAACAACTTCATTAAATACATGGACTGTATATACAGTACATAGGAAACGGGAATAAGGGGGCTTGCTTCTGAATTATTGAACAGAAACACTTATTTAATAAATCAGCATGTTTTGTAGCTAGTAACAGGCTAAGCAAATATATGTCATTAAATATATGGAGTAAAAAAAAGAGAGAGAAAATGTAGCGTGTTTCTAAATAATGGGACTGTGAGAGTAATAAAAAATGATTATGTTTTGTTGCTAATAGACTAGCCAGCTCACTAAATATATGAGCTTAACAAGAACATGGGGTGTAAGTTAGACATGTGCGATTCATTTTGTTACGAATCGAAATTCGTACAAATTTTCCTGAAATTCGTAGATTCGTAAGCATACGAAATCCGAATGGCAGTTTCCGAATTTATATACGAAATTCCGTTAACAAATTTCGGATCCGAATTTCTTTGAAACAGGAACTAATATTACCCCTGTAAATGAGGTGGAACAACATGACAAGATTTTTTTTTAAATCCGAAATAGGGATCCGCTGCTGCTGAGGGTTGCATTACAATACAGGCAGGAAATATGAAATTCAGTTGACGTATTTTCGTTCCGTTACGAACATTCGTTATATTGAAGTTAAAAAGCAAAGTACATTTATATTGGAGTTGATGGTAGTTTTTTTTAAAGTCCGAAATACGAAATTCGGATACGGAATCCGTTAATGGAATTCATATTTCGTTTTGGTTGACCAATCAGAGGTTCTCTTCTGCTGCTGAGAGTTGCATTACAAATACAGGCAGGAAATACGAAATTCCGTTGACGTATTTTCGTTCCGTTACGAACATTCGTTATATTGAAGTTAAAAAGCAAAGTACATTTATATTGGAGTTGATGGTATTTTTTTTTAAAGTCCGAAATATGAAATTCGGATACGGAATCCGTTAACGGAATTCAGTATTTCATGGAGTTCATTGAGAAATGGCTTTACTTATTGTTTGGATAAGATACATTTTCCTCTGTGTTTGCAGTAGAGAGAGCTCAACGTGTTCCGACCTGGCCCCTCCACCTGGAATACCAAGATCCACCCTAAACAGATGAATTAATTATCAGGATAGAGATATAAATCGGAAAAGCATGCTGTCTTGAGGATATTACAATAAATAGTTCAAAGATGTCATTATATCCAGATTTTTCTGCAAAGGGAAAGAGCTAAGTTCCAGAAAATGAAAAACATTGGAAGAAGTTGAAAGTGTCATATGCTATGTTTTATCCTACACAGTTAAGAATCATTGCTAGGAGTAAAATAAAACCCATTTTGGTACACCAGCTGATGCAGATACATGGATTGATAAAGGTGGCCATACACCTTACAACCATTGTAGAACTTCTTTTGTCCCAACATCGCACCCTCGTTCAATTTTTGTTCAAATAGCCCATCATGCACAGACCAATGTAGTTTGCGATTATCGTTCGTCAGCACTACTAACTGGCCAAATTTCGTTGAATGAAAGAACAGATTTTCGTTTGCCCCTAGTGCAGTTTTCATCTTGTGATTTTTGTTGTACGAAAACGCCACTAATTAGTCGGTTTTCGTCCAACTCGGTGAAAGTTTTCTGGTCTGCATAAATGTCGAAATTTAGCCAGTCTTGCAGTAATTGCGGTTGCGCACTTCCCATCAACTGGCCAATTTTCGGACAAAACTGCAATTGCGGACGAAAATCAGAAGATAATTGTAAGGTGTATGGGCACCTCCAGAATGAAAAACATTTATGATATAATTGGATGGAATAACATTACATCTGGCTGTTCTAGAAGGCACATTTGGTTATTCCCAAAAGGGTGAAGAGTTTGGAGTAGGCAGGAGAAGTGAATAATCTAGGACAACATAGCTGATTAGGAAAAATTCTTCAATTCAGCTCACTTTCCATCAGCTATGTTAACCTATATTGCTCACTTCTCCTGCCTTCTCCACGCTCTTCACCCTTTTGTGAATAACCCTGACAGGTTTTTTTTTGTTTTCTTTTTGCAGGAGTGGGGAGTATGGGGTGTGTAGAATGGAAACAGACCACCTAATAGAGTAATTAAGATGCTAATTCAGGGTTCGTTTTTTTTCTTCTTATGTTCCTGAAGGAAGAATTGAGTGTTTTTTTGTTATCCTTTCCTTCTGGTCTTTTTAATACCAAGCTCAAGCATCTATTACCATCAATGGGGAATAAAGCTATTTTCACATTATAATCCAAGTATATTGTTTGATATGAATTGTGGGTGAAATGTTTATCTTTTGTTTTTCCTTCTTCTGACACTCGGCTTGAGCAGTTGTTTTTCAACTGTTTAAAGCAGGGGTCTCAAACTCAATTTAGTCGGGGGCCACTGGACAAATTTTTTAGTCCCGTGGGGGCCGCTACAATATACGGTACCAGTTTTAATGTATGCACATGTTACAAGCGGCAACTGTCACCGATTCAAATTAATGATCGGGTGACAGCTGCTGCATGTAAACGCCTGCACACCGCATGTAATCATATGTGAAAGGATTACATGCAGTTAGGAATCAATCACTATCCCTGGATACACAATTGTTTATCCAGGGACAGTGATTGTTTTTGTAACTGCATGTAATCACATCACATACGATTACATGCGGTATGCAGGCGTGTACATGCAGCGGCTGTCACCGGATCATTAACTTGAATGGGTGACAGTTGCTGCATGTAAACGCCAGATTATGGATTACTGCTGGAGGAAAACGCAAGTTTGTGACACAGGAATCCCTAATTGCACCTGAAATATAGGGATGAGACCCCTGGTTTAAAGAATAATTAAAGCTTCGCTAGTTTTTTTTGCATATATCTACAGCAAGCAGTAGGTATATGCAAAAACATTTTTAAAAAAGTTTACAAAAGGGATAAAACTTACCTGTGTCTTCGCTGCGCTCTCCCGTCCGAAGATCTGAAGATACTCCGGAGGCCGCAAAGGATCATCGGGAGGGTGCATGCGCAGTTCAGATCTTCCGCCGGGAGATGAGGAGAGACACAAGGTAAGTCAAAGGAGGCAGCGTGTACCCGCACAGACTCCGTGGGACAGAAATTGCCAGGAAGAAAGAGGAGTCAGCGCTAGATCGGAGACCGGCACCAGTGCTGGAGGGACTCCTGAAAACTACAGTAAAGAAGAAGATGATCGGATAAGGAGGCATCATTTATGGTAAATCCTTACACTAGCATTATGGGGGTGGAAAAAAAATGTTGCCTTTTATGTCACTTTAAACATTACAAGCCTGCTATTTGTTTGCAAGTGACACATGTTATGCCAGATAAAGTAAGTTATCTACAAAAGTCTGATTATTCTTAGGGTAGACATTCTTGTTAGTCTTCTTGGTGTGGTGTTAGCATGCTTGTACACAGGCTGGTACAGTTCACTTGTATTCAGAAAGAGGTAGATTCTAAAGGATCATATATATTTATTTATGTTTTATGGTTCATTGTTTTGTACTTAGTATATAACTGTATGTCTGTGAAGGTTCTCATTCATGGTATATCTGTAAAAAAAAAAAAAATCAAAGCAACTGGAATTGCTATATTTTTTATGAAGATGTCTTACTGGTCATCTAAAAAAGAAAAAATACAGCAAGTCCAGTTGCTTTGATGTATTTTTTACAGATAAGTGTATAACTGGTAACATTCATCCTCCCACACCATATTCTAGTGAATTGATGAAACTCCTTCCCAAATGTATTTCAGAAGCAATGTGAGTTTCTTCTTGTAGTAGGACACTTTAACAATTTTATATTGCCTGAAATGGATAGACATCCTCCTCCTGGGGTACAGTCTCCTTCCTGTCTTTCTTCTTTTGGTTACTGCAAGAGCTTGGGTTAATAGATATAGGGTGCATGATACACCCTAGAGAGAAAAAATTCTTGTTTGTCTAAAACGCATATGAATTTGTTTAGGTCTGCTCTCCTGATATAATACCACTAATTATTACACCACTAATTCACAAGACTGAATTTATGGTTAGGGGAATGTCTGACCATTCTTCCTTGGTAATAAAATGTAAAAGTAATAATAAAGATACTTCTCTTCCTTGGAGAATAAATCCTTATTGGTTAAGTTTGTTCCTGGAGTCCTCTTCTATGCATTCTGATGTCAATGATTTTCTGGGGAGGAATAACTCTACGGCTTCTACATTGGAAGTCTGGGACACTTTAATGGTGTGTCTCCAAGGACTACTAGTAAAAAAAATCTTGATTGCTGAAGCAAATACAAAGAAATTGGAGAGGAATCTGATGGTATAAGTGAATAGAGTGGTAAAGAAATATATTACTAGATCTTCTATTATTTCTTTGAAGAATTGGGAAGCGGCATAGGATCTAGCGATAAAAATTGTGTTAAAGAAAGGGGAACATAAGCATTTTTTTCAGAGCAGCATTATTTTGAAAAGGGGGACAAAGTGGGTAATTTATTAGGAACTATAACACTGGCTTAGAAGCCATCTGCATGGAGGAGCCAACTTCCTTTATACATAACCATGACGAAGAAATTCCGTAAAATTTGGTCTCATGGACTGCTTTCTACTATTCTGATGACTATCGGAACTTCTTGACCCCTTCTCCCTCAGAACAGCGGCTTTCATCCTCCTGATCTACGTTTCCTATCATTTATGGAACTGCAATAGACCCTGTAGCCTGTTTTTCTGGAGACATTTGGCTCACAGCGACCTCAATTATGTCTGCTTACTAACTAACGAATTAGGAGACGGAATGGTTCACCTGCCTCCGACACGCGACCCTCTTGCTATCCCTCACTTATCCCCTCTGTTTTTCTCTCTGCCCCTTCCTACCCCCCCTTTTTTTTCTCTCCTCCTGCCCCTGCTGGGAAGTGCCCTGGTTACCTAATTTATTCCCTATTTTTCCCATATACTTAGTTAAACGCGCTTGCTAGGGACCTCAGGCAGCCTGCTGGGGACCTCGCTCCAGATTGTGTGTGCTCTTTGACAGCATCTGTCCAGCCCCATATCTCCCCCTCCTTCCTGGTGCCACTGCCTGCAGAGAATGACACAGCACTAGACAGCCCCACACCCGCCCGTACAGCCCTGGAGCCCAGCACCCACTTGCTCAGCCCTGGAGAGCCCAGCACCCACCCGCAGGGCCATTGGAGAGCTCGTCACCCACCTGTACAGCCCTGAAGTGACCCACATGCAGCCCTGGTGAGATCTGCACGCAGCCCTGGTTAGATCCAAACGCATCTCTGGTGAGACCCAAACGCATCCCTGGTGAGATCTGCAGTTCTTACAGTTCTTAATAATAATTATAAAGAAACTTCCCTAAAATCACTAGTCTGTATTGTTTTAGAAAAAATGTCACATGTCCCTTTAATAAAAAGTATTGGTAAATGGTATCGGTATTGGTACCTGAGGGAATGTACTTGTACTTGGTCTTGAAAAAATGGTATGGTGACATCCAGGCCCGGATTTCCCACAAGGCCACCGAGGCCCGGCCTCGGGGCGGCAGAAATTTGGCGATTGGTTAAAGAACTACTAGAAATAAAGGGATTTACTTTTATACCAATTAGGGGCAGTTTTATGCGTAAGGTATAAAGCTGTATACTGCTGAAGGGAGCTGCCCTCTGGAAACAAGGTATTTTAAGATTTGAGCAGTTGTATTACGGGATTCCTAAAATCAATTAAACAGATACAAGAAGAGTTTATATATTTAAGTGTTTATCAGTATTTAAAATTGTGTCATTCAATAGGCTCCCAGGAAAAGATAACATCTATGAGAGGCATAGTCACTGTTACAGAGGATGAATAGTCAGAGTTCACATATATTAAAGGCGATTCCCTCTGTCTCAACATCATTCTCTCAGATAGTATTACTACTCCGTTATTCATTGACCTTAGGTCATATAAAACTCAAAAACTCGCCATTCACTTTATAAAGCAGGTCTTCAACATAGTTCTAATTGTACTAGATGTGAACAGGCTCCTGGAAATGTTATACATCATATTTAGAGATGTCCTATATGATGTTGTTGAATGTATTAATGCTACTAGCGGTTTGATACTCCTTAGCCTTTTTGGGATCTCTATTTGGGGAAAGCGATTCTTTTTTAAAATTTCTAAACGAGACCCAGTTAGGTTAATATATTTATATATAGCTTAATTGCTGTCCAGCTCTTTTTTTTTTTAAATAATAAGATTTTATTTCAATTTTGCAATAGACAAAGTACAAAAATACAGAAATACAAAAATACAAGAACACTGGAACATAATACAGACACGTCCGGTCATCCACCTAGTCCCACGGTATGTATTCACATTCCATTTCTTTAGGACATGCGCAGCGGGCAGATATGCATGTGCTCTCTCAACTCATACTCTGTGGTTGCAGGTAACGTAGTGGGGCTATCGCACAGATCAAATGAACGGTACAAAGCCCACCTGATCCATGTGGATAAGGGACGAAGCGTAGTGGCCTAGGCGGTTAGCCAGGAGCTTAGCGTAAAGCTTGAGATCCACGTTGATAAGGGAGATGGGGCGGTAGCTAGAACAGAGTGTCAAATCCTTGTCGGCTTTAGGGATGAACTGTCCAGCTCTTTAATTTCCCCATTCTCTTTTGCATAAAATTCTACAAGAACCCAAGGGTCTGAACACGGAGGTGAGAGGCTTATATATCAGAACACTGGTGTTTTGTGAGCACTGAAGCAAAGGATTCAAATTTGTATTTTTATTTCTTAAGCAAAATTGATTCAACGATTATATACAAGAAGTCACAAGAGAGGACAGAATGACACACAAAGATTAAGAACACATGTTCTTTCTGTTTTCTCTGTTTTATTTAACACATCAAGACTTGAGAGAGTTTTCTTTGCATGTAACGATCATATAGACACTTTGTTTCAATTATGTGGTTAACACACTGACACAGGATATTTGCTACTTTACTTGTCACTTTTGAGATTTTTGTTCATAGTCAACTACCTTTGATTCACACAAGCAGTTGATCAGCAGATTTGATATGAATATTTTATTCACAGAAGTATTCAGTTCTTGTACACATTATTTGTTTGCTTCATTGGCCGATAGCACCGCTTCACATATTTGAATGATACTAATGCAGGCTCATGTAGCCAATTTAAGTCAGCAAATGTAAGGAGGAATGCCCAGTCTTTTAGAGTAATCGAGCACAGAAGTCTCTATAGATAATATTTTGTATATTATTGAGCTGTCTAGAGGTTCAGAACAGCCCTGTTAATTTGAAAATGGAGCATTATTCCCTTTTGGAAAATTGACTGCACAAAAGTGGATTTCGCCCCATCCACCGAGAGTGGTGGAATGGATGTCAGCAGTCAATTTAAATTGAAGATTGGAGTTGACTTTCCAGCATAGGGGAACTCTGAACAAATTTCAAAAGATTTGAGTGAGATGGCATCAGTTACCTGGTCTGGTGCCAAACTGGTGAGAATATGTAGGATGCTACAAGTTCAGGAATGTTAGAGTAGTTAGGATAAGAGATTGCAATGTTTTGGTTTTTTATTCATTAGTAATGCAAATAAGAATATACAATGTACAAAGAGTACCAAGAAACAGAAATATCATAAACAAAGAACTGCCCAGGGAAGGGTGTAACAAAGAATCTAAAGAACAAGTAAGATAGCAAAATGTTCAGAACAAGCAAACAATTTTTCATGTCCTTTGTAATCACAGAGCAAGCATGATGTACTTTTTCTTTTGTTTAGGCAGACCAAGTGCCTAAACTTGTATGAACTCAAGTAGACTACAAAGTCTAACCCAGATAGACAAACCCATACAACTGGCCAATTAAGTCAACAAGAGATTAGAAAGAGTAAATTAAAGGTAAAAAGTAAAAGTAAAAAATAGAAAAGAAGAATCGCAAGTAGTCTTAGAAAAAACACAAGGAGAAAATTGGGGGTCCCACCCCCGAAAAGAATCCCCAAACTAGATCCTCTCGATAAAAACACTGGACCAGAACATGTCTCACCCAAAGGGCGACATCGCAGTGGCTCCATCACTCTGGCACATCACTTGTAAAAAAAGACAAAAGAGGACTACAAGGGAGGGAGCCTGAGAGCTCCTTCACAAAAGAGGACTACAATCCCTAGTCACATTCATCAGATGCATCGTTAAGGAGGATTTATACTTAGCAAGGGACCTATTGGTAAGATGTAAACGCTACAATGGTCAATTGAGGTGCGAGTAGACAGAGAGAAGCATGGGTGCCAAGGTGTTCAGACACTGTGCCTGCTAATAGTCCAACAACTGGTTCCCTAGGAAGATGAGCAGGGCTGGTGTCCAGCTGAGAGGTCAGCGTGGTCTGCAGAAGGAACTGGAGCAAAGTCAAACAAGCCAGGGGTCAAAGACAGACGGTGGCCACGGTACCAAAGGAGAAGACAGAAGTGAATCCCGGGAAACATGCAGGGGCCAAGAGCAAGCAGCAATCAGGCATAGTCAAGGAAAACAGGTCAAGGCAACAGGAAATCAAAACTGAGAGGAACACAAGCTGTAAGACCATTCACTGATCCATTTGGCAGGCCAGTTTAAATAGAGCCATCTATTAGAGAGATGTGTCACTTCCTGTGCGCCACATTCGTATGTCCGTTAGGTTGTGTGCGCATGAGCACTAGCATATGTTTTCCGAAAACCCGGAAGACTGGGACTCACGCATGTGCAGTAGCGCACATACTCCCGGCTATGTCCTTACAGACTAGAATATGTGACCATGCACATCATCTCAGGGGAGGACAATTCCTTTCCCTGAGATCTCATGAGATTACAGATGAGATTTCCCAGCAATTCTATGCTTATGGAACCATCCCAGGATGCAGTGCTTGGGCATGCTGACATCATTTGTGGCAAAGTGGACCGGGAAGTAGAAAAAAAAAATTGTAAGTAAAGTAAAAATATGTGTGTTTAGCTAATGAACGTAAGATGATTTCATATCAGCATGCCGAGCTGTATGCTGATGTGATTTTTTAGAGGGGTAAAGTTCCACTTTAGAGGCAGAAGATTGTGGTAGTGTTTTTATCTCATAACACAAAAAGGCCCAAACAAGGACCTTTACACCAGTATCAGAAGCTATTATCTCTATGAAAGTTAGCCTTTGAAATAAAAACAGACTTTCCAAGTGGTATTGTCAAGTTTAAGCAAAGATGAGATTTTAGTAGTTTGGCTTACATCTTCTTGATTAAACCAGGCTTGAGTTCTTTGAATTGCAGTGTTATATGCTCTGCCTGTGTGCACATCTCTGTACACTAGACATGAGCATTTGGATTTGGACAAGCCTGCAAATCAATGAAAATGAGTTGATTCGGCGGTTCGTCCGAATCCGAAATAATGAATTTAATATATGCCCGAATATACTAAAACGATATTTGGGCATACATAAATTTGTCTTCAGAACACGCCGGCGGCCACATTGGCCACATTGTATTCTGCGCATGCCCGCCGCCCTCTTGGAGGCGGAGCGTTTGACGTCACATGACGGTGACGTCACACACTGAACAAGCGGCAGCATTTTGGAGTAGATCTTGGTGTATACCAAGATCTACTCCAAAATGGCGGCGGGCATGCGCAGACTGCACTGGCGGTCGATATGGCCGCCGCTCGTTCTGCGATTTTAGTGTGCAGTTTCGGTGGCAACAACATAAAAATTAGTTTCCTTTAATGAAACGAATGAAAATGTTTTTCATTTGATTCGTCTGGAAACAAATTTTCTTGTTGTGCACATGTCTACTGTACACTCAAAAACATTTAAAAGACCAATATCTGTCCACAACAACTAATAGCTATCTCTTTGTTAACAGCAGCCTGTGGGGCTGTCACTGATGAGGCAGTTGGCAGGCAGCCAATGTCGGTGCTGCATTTCTGCCAGGCGAACACTGCCTAAAGTTGCCACAAATCCTTCTGGCCTGATAAACGATGAAAGCCAAGGCACTATAGCAGGTTGAGGACATGTTTAAGGCAAGGTATATGTGTGATTTTTTTCCGGAAGAAGAGTGGGCAGCAGGTTAGTGCTATTGCCACGCATAACCTTTACTAACTGAAGATGGCGTGGGAGTCAGCATCCTCTTGGCCTGGGCCTACAGAGCTGCCAACAGCTCTGTGCCAGTGTGGCTCCTGTTTCCCATGCATACGAGCTGCAACATAGCTAAGCAGCTTTTAGCTCTGGGCACATGGGGGGGCTTCTGGTTCCACAGAATCAGAGGATGAGTCCAGTAAGAAACAGAGGGTATAGGTGACTGTGCTGTCCTTCATTTATCCCAGTCTCCAAAATATAGACCAGTGTGCAAAGAAGGATGTTTAGCATACCTTCCCACTTACTGCTTACTGGACCTTATGTCCATGGTCATGTGTACCCTGACCCCACAGACACATTACAATCAGAATGCTGGTGGAAGTCAGGTATGGCTTTCTGGGCAAAATAGTGGACTTGGGTACCTGCCATCGAGGCGTAGCACAGACAATAAACGGCCAACCTAGCAATTAGGACACTGGCCATGTTTATCTTCTGCTGTAGCAGCAGATTTGTAAAAAAAAAAGGCCTACACTACAGAGCCTAAGGGCCAGTCTATACTGTAGACTGGTCCTGGAGAAAGCAGGCTGATCCTCCAGATGCAGGATGAACTGCAATAAGGTTTAAAGCAACCGCCTGTAAATTTGGGTCAACAGCAGGAAACTGCAGTGGTTCAAAAACAGTCCCTTCAGAGACATACTTTGGGTACTCAGAATCAGAGATGGTGACAGAGGCCACAAATCTGGCCTAATTTAAGGGCTCAAGAGTGTCAAAGACAGACTCTAAGGGGGATGGTGCCAGAGCGTCCTTAAAGCCTCTGTGTCAGGCTTCCATCCTGACTTAAATGGTTTGCAGCATTCTGGCTTGGCTGCCATTCCATCCACCTGTGATTCCTCCTTTGTCTGAGCAGACTCTGTAACATTGTTCACTGCTCCCAGGCTCTTTCTTATGGCCAAACAGGGAGCATCATCGGAGAGAGGAAGATGGGAGTTTCCTGTCTCTGAGTGAGGAAGTCACCCCACTCACTATATAAACAACTCAGTGCAGTCTGACCTTGCCCTTGCATGATTTTACCTGCTAGGTCACTTTACAGTATGACGCCCAGTATGGTCCACTGAAAGGCTTCTTCACTTTCTAGAGCACAGCTCTATTCATTGAAATTGGTGTTGCCAGTTGAAAGACATTTTACATATCATCAGAATTCTTTTTAATAGTGCTATCTTATTTGATAAGAATGTCAGGCATTTGCCCTAGGGAGGTGGCTGGGGTGGGGGAGTTCTTTTGAGTAAGTGGGAAACAAAATTAGCAGCACAAATAGTTTGATATGGTCTTGTGTATTTGCAAGCAATTATAACCCTAGCATGACAAGAACATTTAAATATGTTATCTGCAAACTTATCATAAAAAGAACTGAAGCAGGTTATATTATGTCATATTAGATGCTTTCTTGCTTTAAAACCAGCCCTCATTTGTTTGCACTATGTCCCATATTGTAAGGTCACATTCCAGGTTTGCTCCACATGTCAAGTCTAGTGTGGTTTTACAGCTAGGCTGAGGAAATGCTGATCCAGATAGATGTAATATAGAGACCATCTCGAGCAGCGTGGAATCTTGATTTGAAGTGACATTAAAGTCAAGGCATCCAACCTCCTAGGACATTAGGAAAAAAATGAAGCGTGCTGGGTAGAGGAGGGGTTACATGGAGGGCTGGCTTGTGATTTATTTTTTTTGCTTGCCAGTGTTCAATCCTTCTGTAGGCAGTGGCGTAACAACCGGGCGGGGGGGGGGATAGCCGGGCGAATGAAAGGCTGCAACGGTGTGGAATCCCGGGCGGTAAGCTGCTTTCTACATTTAGTCCTGCTTTGCACAAGCCGGACTAAATGTAGTGTGGGGAAGCCAATTGTTTGTTTACAAGTGATCTCATCGATGTTGCCGGGATCACTTGTAATAAGACTGCAGCTGTCCTCCTCACCCCGCATCTACCTCTCTCCCCGCTGGCTCCGTCATCCGGGCTCCGTCGTCCGTGCTCCGCCCTCCCCGCTGACTCCGTCATCCGGCTCCGTTTTCCCGTAAAGGTTCACTCTGCTCGATCGAGCAGAGTAAACCTTTCCCTGCTCCGTTTTTTTTTTTTTTCTGGCGGACGGCGGCTCTGATGTGAGGAAAAAAAAAAAAACTGAGCAGGGAAAGGGTTACTCTGCTCGATCGAGCAGAGTAACCCTTTCCCTGCTCAGTTTTTTTTTTTTTCCTCACATCAGAGCCGCCGTCCGCCAGAAAAAAAAAAAAACAGCATAGGAATGCATAACTAGATTCCTATTGGCTATTGCAAAGTGAAATAGCCAATAGGAAGCTAGCTATGCATTCCTATGCTGGGTTTTTTATTTTTTATTTTATTCCGATGGCACCAGCTGTCAGAATACTAAAAAAAAAACCCTGCAGATAGCAAAGAAGCCATTGCTTCCTGTGCTATCTGCCATCATTTCAGGGGTGTGCTCTCTCTCTCCTCCCCCCCCTTCACCCCAGCAGATATGGGGGGGGGCAGAGGGCACCTCCCTGAAATGAGAAGGGCACCTCCCTGAAATTGCTTTTTTCAGGTTGGGATCCCTAGTAACCCTGCCGCTCCATGTAAACAGTGAGAGGGGAGAGCACTCTTTCCCTCTCACCTGTCACAGGAGTTCCAGCACAGTGCTGTGCTAGAACTCCTTTCATGGAGGTGACAGGGTCAATAGAGAGAACCTGTCACCTCCAAATGCTATCACACAGGGGCTTGTTAGCTCCTGTGTGATAGCGATAAAGTTAAGTGAAAAAAATGATTAAAAAAATAATTAATAAAAAATAATAACAAAACATTATTAAATTACAAAAATAAAAAGGTGATTAAAAAGTAAAAAATGTAATGGCCCACTTGCCATGATAACCAGTTGAAATCGATTTTGAAAATAATCGTTAGCTGTAGCTCTACTTTTTTTCTTATTTGGAAAGTGGTTGGAACCAACATTATAGCATAACAAATTATACTACTCTTATCTGCACATAACAGCACCAATTAAAATAAATCCAAAAATTACTAAAATATATTTTTACTGAAGCCCAGCACTGTGGTGGGACAACAAGGGTGGTTGGTAAAGCAGACGGTATGCACCCCACACCCTTTGCAGCACACACCAGCGTGCATTATGCACCTGCTGGTGTGAACAAGCCCTTAAAGTGACATTAAACCCTCAGATTTTTTAACATAAACCAATACTGTAATGTGTGCCTTACTGTAATCCATGGTTGTTTCCCTTCTCTTTGTTGCTGCTCTTCCTTTTAAATCCTCATGTCTTCTCATGCTTCGGAAGAACTTCCTTCTTTTTTTTTTTCCTTTTCGTTTTTAAACTTTCTTTTTAATATATTTTATTGGGACCCTTTTTGGCCCTTCCTGGATACTCACCTAGGCCAGAATGGGGGTCCAGTTGCCCTCAGCCTGCTGGGATACGATGGTCACGCATCCTCAGGGGAGCATTTTTAGGGGGCAAACTGTTCAGAGTACCAGCAGCTGGATCCTTGATGACAAGCCGTTGCGCATGTGCGGCATGAGGTGCATGCTAAAAGAACCGGACAACAAACTGATGGCGTAAGTAATAATAAAGACACTGTGCAAATTACAGGAGGGCAATGCTTGATTTTCTGGACATGTTAGATGTGTTTTGAGGATATTCCAAAAAAGTAAGCGAGGATTAACAAAATATTAATAATACAGGGGGTGAGGTTCCCCTTTAAGAGTACATATAGACATTATTGCTGCGGTTTCAAATTTTTGCAATGCAAAGTTTCAGCACCAATGTCTACATCGCTCCCCAGACTTCACTACTCACTCTGCGCATGCGCCATCTCCCGGCTCCCCAATGAGCGCGCCCTTCGGCAGCGCCGCCCTGGGCGGGGCTCCTCTGCATATTCATCGTACACTATCCGCGGTGTGTGCGCGCTCCCGGCACTGGGAAAGCGGAAGTGACGGCGGTGGTGCTCGGCCTTGGGAGACTTCTCCCCTCCCTGCCCGGCGTTCACTGGGAGGGCTGTGTCCGGGGGTGGCGGGGCTCTCCGGTGACTTGCTACTCCGTGTGCCTGTGTCTATTCTCCGCCACCATGGCGACCAATATGCGGAAAGGCGGCGGACTCATCGGCATGGTGAAAGACGCTTTTCAGCCGCACCATCACCACCCGACCGCTCAACCTGGAGCCGTGGACCGGAAGACGGTGGAGAAATGCTGGAAGCTGATGGATAAGGTACGTTATCCTCCTCTCCCCGGTGTATGAGGGCAGAGCGTAGGCAGCTTGTAATTACCGCTCCTCCTGGTCCCCATCCTCTGATCAGCACCGATGTACTCAGACGGCCTGAGCTTGTCTTCTCTACTCCAGTAGTAGGGATGTCACAGCATATGTGTGGGCTGTAATCATAGGGCACTGTGCTAATGGGGGCACTGAAGTGGCACTGTGCTGATAACTGGCACTGTAGTGAAGGGGCACTGAGGTGGTGTTGTAGTGATGGGGGGGGGGGCACCGAGGTGGAGTGGTAGTGATGGGGGGATGGGCACCGAGGTGGAGTGGTAGTGATGGGGGGATGGGCACCGAGGTGGAGTCGTAGAGATGGGGGGTGGGGGCACCGAGGTGGAGTCATTTCTGCTCTGTACTTCATGTGTTCTTTGTGTTGACGGTTTCCTCATTTTTATGTTACTTTGTAAACATAAGTCCTGAACTATTTCCAGTTTGCAGGGCTGGACAGGCCGGGTAGTTGTTCACATTTAAAAAGGAAACAAATTCAGCTGTGTCCTCCATTTTTTTTTTTTTATATTATGAGGAAGTGATGAATTGTATTTGTTGCCTCACAGATTTCCGGACATCTACGTCCGCTGTATTAGCACTTTAATATGGTATTATGGACCTGGGGAAAGTCTTGTCATACACCTCGCAGTGACCTAGAATTGTAGTTGCATTCCATGAAAAGGGTTTCTATGTCCACGTCCTCTTGGTACATCTCCTCCCTATAGGGGAAACCTGTACTCAGGACAATGCAGTGTGAAGTCACTGTTCCACAACAAGCTCTGTAAGGTAATCGTGTGTTCAGTCCCCAGAGAGCCTCGTAAAGTTTATGTACAGTTTTAGAGGAGAGAAGAGTTAGATCCCTGATGACGGGTGTCATTGCTGTCTGTGTCCTCACAGGGAAGAAACGCTCTCTGAGTCGCAGTGGCCGTTGTCACTGAGACCAGAAAGTGATGAACAATCAGTCAAAAGACGAGGCCTTGGGAAAACTGTTCCAGTTAAAATGAAGATTGACTATCTCTTCACTGTCTCTCCCTTCCTGTTGTGTCTCCGGGACAGGAAATGAAAAGCAATCTCGCAAATGGGATGCTGGCAGCAGAAAATAAAAACACATTTATAACCATGTCCTATTCTGTCTATAAATAGAGTTCAGGATTTAGATATACTTGCATGTCTACACTGCCTGGCCACAAAAAAAAGTCCCACACAGATATTTTGTTGGACCGTCTTTTAGCTTTGATTACGGCACGCATTCGCCGTGGCATCGTTTCGATAAGCAAATGCAATGTTGCATCATTTATTTCTGTCCAGGGTTGCATGAATTTTTCACCAAGAACTTGTAGTGATGATGGGAG
Source organism: Nanorana parkeri (assembly GCF_000935625.1). Classification (NCBI taxonomy): domain Eukaryota; kingdom Metazoa; phylum Chordata; class Amphibia; order Anura; family Dicroglossidae; genus Nanorana; species Nanorana parkeri. The sequence goes on from NW_017307557.1 coordinate 157,174, forward strand.
AGTCAGACCACTGCGTAAAGTCTTCTCCAGCACACCCCAAAGATTCTCAGTGGGGTTAAGGTCTGGACTCTGTGGTGACCAACCCATGTGTGAAAATGATGCCTGATGTTCCCTGAACCATTCTTTCACGGTCGCCGCCCGATGAATCCTGGCATTGTAAACTTGGAATATGCCCGTGCCATCAGGGGAGCTGACCTTATTTTCAGGGGAAACGACGTTGCTGAACCTGGAGCTGACTAACTGAAGTAACCCCAGATGTTAACACTTCCAGAAATCGAGGTGGTGACTTTTTTTTTTTTTTGCCCAGGCAGTGTGCATGTGCAATCAAATCTGTTTGTTGCTGCCCCGCCCCAGCTAAAAAAATATAGATGGGGGTCCCTGATTTAGTATTTTTGTAGGTGTATTTGCTCTGTTTCACTGCCAAAACCAGTTTTTCAATTTATCTGAAAACGCACTTAAAGGAGAACTGTGGGGTCAGGGCTTTTCCCCAACTTCTCCTAAGGGTAACGGGAGGACACAAATTAGCGTCCTCCCATCACCCTAAGCTCAGTATACCGTGAGCTACAGCTCGCGGTATACTGAGATGCCGCAGCCGGGACAGATCCCGACATTACTGTCGAGATCCACCCAGCTGCGAGATTGACAGCTATCTAGAGGCAGAGCCAGCCGTGCCCGCCCCCTTCCGTTCTGCCAGTCAGCGCTGGAGGATCGGACAGGGGAGGGTGGGAATCCCTGCCGGGAGTCGTGAGTGACAATCACGGCTCTCTGCAGGGATAGATTGAGAAATGAGCGAGCAACGCTATGTGTTCGCTCACTTCCCGATCTATTGAGCTCACTGTAGCAATTTCTTGACACATGATATTTATGCTACCATTTATCAAATCTATATTTCCCTAATCTTCTTTGACTGCTAGTAAAGAGATGTTTGGCTGCACAAGTGACACTAAACTCAGGTGTTAAATCCTTAAAAATGCATTCAAATACTTTTTTTTTTTTTTTTAAAACTATGGGGTAACCTTTTTATATAGTTGTCTTTAGGGACACCGAGGACATATACTAACCTCTTCCCGTGACCCAAAGCTCTTTATATAGCGGGCTACTGCCCGCTATATACTGAGAGAATGCCACAGCCAGGACAGAGCCTGACAATACTGTAGAGATCCACTCAACTGGCTGATCTACAGCGCACTCTGCCCATCTAGAGGCAAAGCCAGTCTGCGCTGGAGGATCGGAGGGGGGAATCAAGCACAGGCCAAGTAGATTTCGATATTCGTTCGTCCGCAATACTAACTGTCTGAATTCCGTCGATCGACCGAACATATTTTTGTTTGCGCATGTGCAGTGTTCGTGTTGCGTTTTTGTTTCGGGTGAAAACGCCACTAAGCCATTGATTTTTCGTACGATTCCAACAAAAGGTTTTCTAGTCTGACAAAGTTTGGCCAGTTGTACAGTAATTGTGATCGTTGACTTCCCATCAACTGGCCGATTATCGTAGCAAAAACCGCTTTTTGTACAAACGATAATCGCAAGGTGTTTGGGCACCTTTTTAGAAAGAATTTCAAAACCCTCACCACTCAATGCAAAGCTTTTAGATTTGGATAAAGTTATACTTTAAACTGCTCTGAAAACACCTTCCTCTTATGAGGTACATCTCGCAATGCATTTTTAAGTGTCTTGGGCTTGTGCTGGGAGAGATTACCCATGCAAATCCGGACATTCACAAAGCAAATATTTGAATAGGATGTTTGAAGCCTACAGGGGCATGCTGTATGTGCAATACTGATGCTATTGTTTGGTAGCTTATGGTGCTTGCTCTTCAGCGGTAACGTTAGTATGGGCGGCTTTACATTAAACTTTATATTACCTTTATTTTTCTAGACTAAGTCTCATGTTTATAAAGTTTGCTTATTTTCAATCCTTTCACCAGTTGTCACTAATACTGTAAAGTCATAAATGCCGAGATCCTTGTGTGCTCAGCTTATAGTGGAGGGATGCTGTAGGGTTTGCCGTTATCTAATGTAGTGCAGTAATGTATCTAAAGCACATATATTCAGTGTGTGTGTATAATTTTATTCATTTTTGTGTAGTGTTGGATAGAGTAGGGAAGGGTGAGAACTTCTGTCAGGTATAGGTTCATTCAAGAACATCTATGAGTAGTAGTAAAATAATTGTAAAAATAGTAAGCGTGTTGTCATTGCGATTCCATTCATTTGAACTAATCGGGAGCAAAATTGGATAGGTGTGAATAGGTTATATATTTGGTTTTCATAAGTAGCATTATGCCTTCAGTCCTCTTTGCTTTACTCAAATCTTGGGACATTCTAATCTGGCAAAGCTCTTTAACCTCTTGGTAATACTGAAGCTTACAGACTTCCTCCTGCCCCCTATTGGTCAGTCAGCATGATGGGATCCATCAGTGGCCATTAGGGATATCCATGAAGCAAGCCATAACAAGCTACCAGGAGGTTCATTAGCTTTGCCTCATCATAATGGTACCTGCATATAGTCCTGTGGGGTTTTTATTTGGAGAGGGGAAGTTGATGGGGGTGTTTGAACTTTGTATGCTTTCCTGCATCAAATTACACAAGGTGTTCTGTAGCACTGTAAATGGTGTTTTTTGTATCCACTCCTGTGTTTTTTCCTCTGTTTAATGCATTTTATGTGCAGTTCTCACATGTTTATACGGTTGAATGTTACCCCATGTAAAATGTATTTGAGGTGTTTGAGCTGTGGTTTTAGCTTGAGTATGTGTCCATAGGGGACTTTTCAGCATCTTGAGGAGACTGCAAGCTGGAAAATGTGTGAGCGCAAAGAAAGAAATGGACATCCAGAGAGCTGCTAGAGACCATTATTTCCCTTGTGAAGCAGCATCAGGAACTTGATGATCCTCAGCGTCCTCCTTGATAAGAGGTCTGGCACAGCTACTCATGGGATGAAGCAGCAAAAAGAACATGATGATCCTTGCTCTCCTGTCGATAAAAGAAAAGACTGGCTACACATGGCATGAAATTCTTCAAGTCGTCATTTGAAAGCAGCCTGGCTATGGTGAGAAAAAATGATTTACTCTTTGTATATTTTATGTAAGATGTAGTCATTTCTGAACCACGGAAATACCATACTTTACTCATGATTAGACTGCTCGTGTTGTTGTAAGGTGTGAATTATGTTGGTGGTTCCTATAAAACCCAGTATGGCAGGCGTCATGTTATCTGTTACTTTTTGTAGCTCTTTTGTTTTTTAGGAACTTCCTGGAATTACCTTTTTTTTTAAGATAGACCTGCCTTAAGAGAAATATGTGGTGGAAATTGCCAAGCCACTAGTAAGGGTTAAGTATACATATTAGGAAATTTGAGGTGAAGTTGTTGTTGGCCTGCATTCCTAGGTCACTGTTTGGATGTTTTTGAAGCAAAGGGATCTGGGTTAATAACATCCGCTAGCATTTCAGATGTAGAGGTCAGTAATGTCAGCCTAAACATTGACTTCATTTGACCCATTTATGGGAGTAGAAATATTAGAATTGAGGTCATAAATGTAAGTAACTTTTACCTGTTCCTGTCCATAATAATGGAGGTGGATTCCTTTCTCTGGTGTGATTTCATGGGGATTATGGTAAAATATATACTGCCGTATGAATTATATCCTTTTGGTGTAATATTCCTCAAACTGGTGCTCAGTTTGGATGACATTTTTGACTGACAGCTGTGGGACGTTTGGCTGCTTATGTGGTAGACTTCTACCCTGTTGTATTTGTTATGTTAACCACGCTTTTCTGATTGATTGGGTTCCTGCTGCTTTTATTGTTGGAAAGACTGTTAAATTAGGTAATTATTTTTGCCAGGACTTATATCAGCTTCTTTCTTCAGACCCTTGATGGACAACATATCTCATAATTCCTTGTTTTTTCATGACCCAAGTCTTGACAGTAGGCAGATTCTAGCTTAAAGGAAGATTTTTGCCAGTCATTTAGGGCAGAAGTAATACAGGCATTTGTGCATTGTTCTGCATTGGATGGAGAGGGACTGAGGGAAGAGACAAGTTGCCTCCTGGTATCCTAGAGGGTGGCAGGAACTTCTAAAATTAATCTATAGTAGGTATCCAGCAAAGTACGATACCTGTTTTATAAATGAATGTAGTAGAACCTGTAATTGAAACTGTTTTCCTGCACTGCCTGGCATCAATACCTTTTTATGTGTTTTGAAGTCCAGACAGTTCTGGAAATTTTCTCACCGAAATCCTTGTTATGGATAGGTTTGGTGGCATTCTTATGTAATCTTCTGGAATGGTATTTGCGCTTTTGTGCAATCTGTTGCTTTTCCAACTTTGGCAGGTTTTTAATTTTATCCAAGCCATAGTATAGCTAGCAGTTGTCAGTCACATTTCACTGTTCACCCAAACTTGCTTCCTCAGCTTTGTGTCGGGAACATTCCATGCTGATTGGATTACTCTGACTGGGTTACCCATGAGGATATAAATCAAGGGGAGTGATCCTCATTAGAGCTGAGGAAGCTGTTTTGAAGAAGCCGTGGAAGTCCTGCTGAATGTCGCAGACTACTTGCTGATTGTAGAATGTGTTCCTTGTAGCAAGTAACTACTGTAGATATAAATACATTTTTTTTTGTTTTTGTTTTCCTAGTGAAAGTGCTGAAAACTGGACGGACCATGAGAGGATTTCAAAAGGTGAACTCTGGTTACAAAACCTGCAGGAAGTTCAACTTTCTATTCCATGCTGTTAGTAGTATTATATAAATGTAAGTATTCACCAACTTGTTATTGAATTCTAAGTTTTCTGTGTATATTAAAAATTGTTTGCTCAACCCCAACAGTAAGTGGCATGCCAGGAAATGAGCCATCAACAATGGAATCCTCTTCAGGACAAAGCGTATGACTTGCCCTATCAGCGTGCTTGCAGGAAGCTTCTTTGTGGTGGTAAAACTGCACTAAGTTGAAGAGGAGTAGACTTAACCACCCGGGGAACTTTTACCACTCATGGAAGAGACCTTGGAAGGAGCTACATAGCTGTAGCACATTTTTTTTATACAGCAAAATTAGATATGTTTACGTTTTCCTTTTTTCTTTCCCCCGACTCGTTCCACAAATGGGGAAAAGGCACATGAGGGTTCTGTTGCTGCCACCAATTAACAAATGTGACTGTACTCTGTGTGGATTACACCAGTAACTCTCCCCAGAGATGTTTTTATTCAAATCTGCCAAAAGAACTAATGCATGGCTTATTACAGTTTGTGAAAATTGTTACATTTTAGAAAATTGTTTGTAAAACATAACTTCTTTTTTTTTAATTGGATACAAAAGATGCAATAAAAATAAAAAACCTTCAGTGTTTTGTGTTTTTTTATTTATTCTCACAAGAGTTTGAACAGATCATGTTTACGAGGGAGTAGAAATTGTTAACAAATGGAGAACTGAATACAGAAGTTTTCCGTGCTTCAACATTCAGTAGAAGTTCTTCTGCTTTGTGTTTTAAAAATAGCACAAAAATGTCGGAGCAGTTTGTGATGCAGGGCTGAGCTACATAGACAGTTTGGGAATGTTTGAGAAACTGGAGTTTTATATACATGGAAACGTGATCTAAACATAATTTCTAAAACTTACAATAATACAAGAAGTAATATTGATCAAAACAGTTTTAATAAGACACAATGGGAACTTTAGTTGCTGCTTGTATGGCTTTAACTATTTCTTTGTCTTGCAATGAATAACAAGCAATTGTACTAGTTCAAATGAGGTTATAAAAAATGCCTGCATGACTAAAGGTGGCAATACATTAGTAGATTTTCGGTTTCTGCCATGAACCCTCGTTCGAGCTACTACACCATCGCGTATAGTCAAATGTAGATTTTGGAAAATCTTTCGTTGGCCATACTAACTAACCAACCAATTTTTGATCAAAGACGGGAATCATTTCCTTTTGCCCATATTCTGTGTTCTTGCTGAGATTTTTGACGAATGAAAACCCCACTGAGGCATCGATTTTCGTTCGGACAGAAAAATATTTCCCCAAAAATATGATCAGAGTATCAAAATCGGTGATGTACCATCCACTTCCTTTCGATAGAACATTAATTTCCAAACTAAAATCAGTGTGTGGGCACCTTTTTTGGTCTTTATCACTTAACTGTCCATATTTAACTTCTGTCCGTACCAAATATTTTAAACTTGGGTCCAGCAAACAGGAGTGAGGATTGTCTACATGTCAGTGTTTTGGGATATGTACAATACAAATGTGATGTAACTTAGGGTGACATAAAAAGACAAAGGTTGGAAATGAGGGATGTATTTTAAAGTATGAAAATTAACTTTACAGAAAGGGTTCTAAAAATTGGAAAAAAGGGGCCTAAAGTGAAGGGAAACTCTTTGGCCTTTCTGCAGCTTTTGCCATACAATTCCATTTAAAAAGGGGAATTAATTTATGGCAGAAAGAGACAAACAGTCTCCTCCGTTGTAATTTTTCTATCTGCTAGCAGTTTTTTGTTTTTTTTTCTGCCATTTGCAGGTTTAGTTTCGCTTGATTCGCTTCCTTTCACTAAATTAAACTTTACCTTCTTCCAGTCAGTTTCTTTGTTCCAGGATAGACTTTGAATCCTGGAGTTCGATCTCCATTTCTCGTGATTTAAAGTGGTATTAAACTCTCCAATGTTTTGTCAATGTATCCAGATCAGACACGTAGACATTGGCCAGCAAAGTATTTATTTACATTTTTGCCAAGGCACTTAGTCATCATGTTTCTGAATAGCTGGCTTCAACTCTTCCAGCTCAGCTTCCCTGAGTCTTCTGCTCAGTCTAAGATCACAAGGGACAGCAGTCTCCCGCAGCTGTCCATCTGCTAGCTTGGAGAAAAAGGAAAATAAGTAGGAGCACACACAAGGGTGGCTTCAGAGGACCCTGCAAGTGAAAGGTTCCACCTTACAACAGGATATCCAGGTCAGTGCTCAGGAGGCCAACTGGTTCTGCATGAAACTAAAACTTTTAAATATATAGAAGCATTAATCTTAAATCCACATTTGAAGTAGCTTTAAAACTTTTTGACTTTAATAGTCCTACTACGTCAATAAGCCCTACTTCTGTTTTTCATCTATTAAACAGCAGAATCGCAGTGACCAGTAGAGCAGGAAGGGCACAGGACTAGTGAAGTCTAGACCCTGCATGCCTTCTTGGCTTTGGGTGCAGAGTCCTTCCCAAGCTCCAGATTGGATTACAAGTACAACCCAAATTCCAAAAAAAGTTTGGACACTGTGTAAATCTACATAAAACCAGAATTCAGTGATTTGCAAATTGCAAACCATATTTTATTCACAACAGAAAATGGTAGGGATGGACCGGTATGAGTACTCGTACTCTTGAAAATGCCCCAATACCAGTGCTTCAAATTTTAAAACTGAAGCAGCTGCCTGAGGTCCCTCGCTTGCTGGCGACCTCAACAGCCTACCTGTGATCCGAGGCACCTGTTTACAGCGATGGCCGCCCATCTCTTTCCTGGAGAACCCTGCCACCCACCTCCGCCTGTGAGACCCCACACAGCCTCCTAAAGTTTCATCCACAGCCCAACCGAGACCCTCCACAGCCTTCCTAAGATCCTTCACTTGAGACATCAGGCCTTTACCCTGAGGCAGCACAGAGTATGTAGCTTCATATTATTCTGCATTGCTATATAATGGTGGGATTTGTAGTCTTCTATAGCTGGTGGCATTCTGTATAGTTTGTATCCCTAGAAAGTAGAAAACCTATCAAATGTTTAAACTGAGAAAATATGCAATTTTTAAGAATACGTAAGGTAATTTTGAGATTGATTGCAGTAATACCACTCAAAAAAGTTGTGACAGGGCCATGTTTACCACTGTGTAGCATCCCCTCTACTTTAACAAAACTCTGTAAACGTCGGGAAACTGAGACCATTTGCTGGAATTTTGGGAGAGGAATGTTGTCCCATTCTTGCCTGATATAGGATTCTAACGGTTCAACAGCCCTGGGTCGTCTGTCATATTTTTCGTTTTAAGATGTGCCAAATATTTTGGTAAAGGGTCTGGACTGCAGACAGGCCAGTTAAGCACCCGGACTCTTCTACTACAAAGCCATGCTGTTGTCATAGATGCAGTATGTGGTTTAGCACTGTCCTGAAATATGCAAGGCCTTCCCTGAAAAAAGGCTTTGTCTGGATGGGAGCATATGCTGCTCTAAAACCTGCATGTATCTTTTCAGCATTGATGGTGCCTTTCCAGATGTACAAGCTGCCCATTCCATATGCACCCGCATACTAAAAGAAATGCAGGCTTTGGAACCGAGTGCTGATAACAAGCCGGAAGGTTCCTCTTCTCTTTAGTCTGGAGGACTCGGTGCCCATGGTTGCCAAAAAGAATGTAAAATTTTGATTCGCCTGACCACATAACAGTGTTCCACTTTCAACAGACCATTTTAAATGAGCTTTGGCCCAGAAAAGACGGCAGCATTTCTGGATCATGATTTTTCGAAGTATTCCTGAGCTCCTGCAGTGATGTCCATCACAGATTCATGCCTGTTTTTAATGCAGTGCCATTAGAGGGCCAGAAGATCACGGGCATCCTATATTGCATTTCAGCCTTGTCCCCTGCGCAGAGAGTTTTCGTCAGATTCTCGGAATCTTGATATGTACAGGTGAAACTCGAATAATTAGAATATCATGCAAAAGTAATTGCAGTAAGTGCTGCAAAAGGGGCCCAAACCAAGTACTGAGTACATATGCATGCTTGTACTTTTCAGAGGTCCGATATTGTTCTATGTACAATCCTTGTTTTATTGATTGTATGTAATCTACTTTTTTGAGGTTGTGGATTTGGGGTTCTTGGGGTTTTCATGAGCTGTAAGCCATAATCATCACAATTATGACAAATCACGGCTTGAATTATCTTGCTTTGCATGTAATGAGTCTATCTCATATATTAGTTTCACCTTTTAAGTTGCATTAGTGAAATAAATGAACTTATTCTAATTATTTGAGTTTCACCTGTACTACAGATGATGATAATGATATATTTCAAGTCTTTGCAATTATATGTTAAGAAACATTATTCTAAAAATCATTTGACAATTTTTAGAAGCAGCATTTTGCAGATTGGTGAACCTCTGCCCATCTTTACTTCTGAGACACTCGACTCTCTAAGATGCTCCTTTTTATACCCAATCATGTTACTGACCAGTTGCATAATGTTCCAGCTCTTCCTTGTTAGTACCACTTTGCCATGCTTTTTTTTTTTTTTTTAAATGCCGTCTCACCTATTTTGCTGCTGCCATCAATTTCAAAATTACCTTTTTTATTTATTTTTTTCTTAAAATGTTAAATTTTCTCGGTTTAGATATATATGTTTTCTATTGTGAATACAATCTGGGTTTGAGATTTGCAAATCATTGCATTCTGTTATGTACATTTTACACGGCGTCCCAACTTTTTTAGAGTTGGGGTTGTACAATAAGGTGAACGGTACTACAGTAATATTTCGGTAGTTGGTCAGGTTTGCTTTAATACTCTTATGGACATCTAAGTGTTGCTTAAAGTAAATCTGTCAAGATAAAAAAATATATATATTTAGGGGGTTCCAGTTGCTGACTTCTGAAAGTGCTTCTATACTTTCCCAATGGCCTCAATATATTAAGTTAACAACCTGAAGCAAGTATGTGACTCGGATACTGTTTAAAAAAAAAAACAAAGCCAAAGAATAAAAATAGATGCTCTGGGTCACTGCATGGTTACTGTGCGATCATAAAAAACTTTGCTACAATTTCAAAAGGTGACAATCTCAAAGCTGTGATGCTAAAATTGTACGTTTTTACCTAGTTTGATCAGAATTTTTTGCTAACACTTTAAGCCTTTATTAGTTATAGTGCGGACAATTTTACTCAGCACTTTACATACTGTGCATTCACATCAGTCCCTGCCCTCATGGAGCTTATGATCTAAGGTCCCTATTGCATATGGTGCCAATTTTAGACCGAGACCGATTAACCTTCCAGCATGTCTTTGGTGTATGGGATACAAGTACAGGGAAGACATGCAAACAGTGTCCTGACCAGGATTTGAACTGGGGACCCCAGTGCTGCAAGGCTTAAGTGTTAACCTCTAAGTCACTGTGCTGCCCTTTTTAGAGGTTTTCCTGTGTGTGCTGCAGTGGGTGTTGTAAGGGGAGAGAAACCCTGTCTTAAATTAAACAGTGAGCTTAGAAAGAAGCAGCGATATCCTTTAGACTTTGTCGGCTATAGTTTGGTATAAATATCTGTTTTTGCAAATTATGTAACAATCGTGTTGGAAAAGATTACAGGACAATGCATTGTTTTTCTACTTTGTTTTTCCCGGTTAGTCTAGGAGATAAAATATGTATCAAGTTCTGGTACCATGTGAAAACCTTATCTGTCTTAACAAAAGAAATGTAAAATATCTAGTAGGGTAAACCACAAAAGTTGGTACAGAACAGGCACCTCTCAAAAACCTAGAGTGGTTCAGATCCTCAGAGGCTCCAGAAATGGCCTTTGGTGTCTCACTGAGAGAGGATGAGGTGCATGCAATGTCTTTTTTAGTAACGCCGCCTTCTTTTTTGGGATGTATGCTAAACTCACAGTAGGTATGTGGGAGAAAGCATTGATAAGTGCAAATTAGGTTAATATTTGTCATTGTTCCCCAAGCATTTACATAATCCTCTGACTTTGGCTCCAATTTTTTCCCCCCCACAAAATTGTATTCTAAATGCCGAAATAAAAGCAAAATTGGTAGAAGCCAGCTCGTTAGCATATTTCTTTTAGTACAGCTTTCCTTTTAATCTGAGGAAGCCTCAGCACCCCATTTACTGCAGAGTTGTTTTTTTTTGTATTCGGTACACATGTAGATGAGAGGAGGTAGAATTCGCTGACCAGTAAACCGTATGGTCAGCTTGAGGTTTTCACTCTACTTGATTATCATGTATTGCATGTAGTTATCTGAATGAGCATGCATGCATACTCTGCAAGCAACAAGTTCTCATCTAGTTCGCAAATGTATTCTCGGACAAATGGAAATTGTGTACTTTGCATACAGAACATTGATTCTCATTTATGGCATTTATTTGTGGCTGGGGGACATCACACTAGCTATATATGATGAAAAGGAGGATATATTTATCATACAGTAGGTGGCCGTGTACAGCTACCAAAGGTAGTCATGTGAAAAAGAAAGTACACCCTCTTTGAATTTATGGTTTTGCGTATCATGACATAATAAAAATCCTCTGGTCCTCAGCAGGTCTTAAAATTTAGGTAAATTCAACCTCGGATGAACAAAAACACAGGGCATGTTACACCGTGTCGTTATTTATTTTACAAACATAAAGCCAAAATGGAGAAGTTGTGTGAAAAACCAAAACAAAGTACACTATGATTGAATCACCTTTAGCAGGAATAACTTGAAGCAATAGTTTTCTGCTCGACTTTGTCTTTCACATCGTTGTGGAGGAATTTGGCCCACTCTTTACAACATTGCTTCAGTTCATTGAGGTTTGTGGACATTTGTTTATACACAGCTCTCAAGGTCCTACCACAGCATTTAAATTGGCTTGAGATCTGGACTATGACTGGGCCATTGCAACACCTCGATTCTTTTCTTTCCTTTTTTGGGATCATTGTCCTGTTGCATGAGCCAATTTTGGCCAAGCTTTAGCTGTCGGACAGATGGCCTCACATTTTGACTCTAGATTGCAAGGTGCCCTGGTTCTGCTGTGGCTGCAAAACAAGCCCAAATCATCAACTCTCCAACACTGTGCTTGACAGTTGGTATGAGGTGTTTGTACTGATATGCTGTTTGTTTTTGCCAAATGTGGCATTGTGCATTATGGCCAAACCTCTCCACTTTGATCTCCTCTGTCCAAAGGATATTTTTCTAGAAGTCTTGTTTGTTCAGCTGCAACTTTGAATGCCTAAGCCGTGCTGCCATGTTCTTTTTAGAAAGAAGATACTTTCTCCTGGCAATCCTTCCAAACAAACCATACCTGTTCAGTCTTTTTCTAATTGTACTGTGGTGAACTCTAACATTTAACATGCTGACATAGGCCTGTAGAGTCTGAGATGTAACTCTTTGGATTTTTTGCAATTTCTCTGATCAATGCACAGTTTGACCTTTTGGGGGAGAGGGGAGAATTTGCTAGGACATTCACTCCTGGAAAGATTGGCAATTGTCTTGAATGTTTTCTACTTGTGAATAACCTTTCTCACTGTAGAATGATTGACTTTTTTTAAAATTGTTGGGAAATGGCCTTATAACCCTTCCAGATTGAAGGGCACCGACAATTACTTCTCTAATTCATTGCATTATGTTGGCGTAGTGTTAACATGCATCTGAATGATCCAGACCAGCAAACTGCTACAACTTTGGCTTTTATAGAGGTGGTCACACTTGCTGCTGATTAGTTAAACGAGTATTGAATTAGCAGCACCTGGCTGCTACGTAGCCTCTTAATGCCTATGGCAGCAGTAAGGGTGTACTTAGTTTTTCTCACAACTTCTCCATTTTGGCTTTGTTTGACAGTGTAATATGTCATTGTTCATCTGATGTTGTATTTACCTAATTTTAAGATCTGCTATAGATCACATTTAATTTTTTATTTTTTATAAATTTGATTTATTATGTCCTGATATTTAAAACCATAGAATTCAAATGCTTTCCTTTTGACACAACTGTGCATTTGCTTTTTTACCACAATTATCCAAACAGCAAGTCTTGTGATTGCAACTCGAGGCATACAGGCATGAGGTTCAATTGTTTCACCAAATAATATAATGGATAAAAGGTCTGTAATAAATGATCTTGCCAGATATGGTTCCATCAGCTCAAACGTTTGACCTGCTGGGATTTTCTACACAATAGTCTAGCCATTCTTTTGTGATCCCTCTCATTAACAAGCTGTAGAAGCTAGATTTGTTCAGGTGGATCCAATAACCAGTCCCTGAAACAGTGGTATGCAGAAGTGTCTATGAACACCAAAACTGTATGACTGAAGATTATTAAAGCACTTCCTTATTGAATGGATCTCTGTTTTTTTCCTCGTGACCTGCTGATTGCTGGGCCTAATTTGGGGTACAGATATATAATATGTACATAGGATTTAGGCTCTTAAGGGCTCGGCACTGTTGTTTTTAATGGCTTAGTGAACATTTTATTAGAATGCATATTATTTGAATGCCCTAGCTTACATAGCATGCTTGACGATTTTTGTATTCCTGCAAAAGCCTTCTCATTCACTGCCCTGTAGTAAAAAAATCAATTTCTCAGTTAAAAGTTAAACATATATGCTTCCAACTGCGCTGATGCCTTTTGCACAAAATTATAGTGAAACTGAAATGAGGAAGTACATTTCTAGAGGTCCCATCGCCCTCCCCAGCACTTACAGTAGTTAAAGTGGACTGTTCAGTCTGCATGTATAAATTCCTGTCATGTCCTATATCAACAGCAAATACAGCCATTCCTCGGTTAGCGACTTACTGTTTTGCGACCACTCGCACTTACGACGGACCGCCGATTGACCTCCGACCTTGCGCGTCAGTGCGTCACCGACGGAAGTGGTGTCCCCCGATCTTCACTGCGGGTCCCGCTAAGTATTTTTTCATTGCCCGATGTACAGTACACTGTTCGGTACTGTACATCGACAACGCTATACAGTACTGTACTAATACTGCACAGTACTGTATAGAGTTCCTTAACGACCAATTCGTTTAACGACCTGGTCGTAGGAACGGAACTCGGTCGTTAAGTGAGGAATACCTGTATACAGAAGCCTAGACTGATATGTCTTCTCCAGTCTGCTGTGGGAAAGCGGAAGCCTTTGCTAAGTGTCTCTTTCCGCTGGTGATTCCTCCGACTATAACATCGGGACTTGACAGCACGATTGTGATGGTGGTGCACTTGACGCAACCTGATGCATTTTTCCGCGGCAAGCTGCAAGTCACCGCACAACAACATGCTGCTGTGTGGTGACCTGAATGGAGTGTACACTACCAATTAAGTTTTAAAAGAAAAATTAAATTGTGACCGCTCCAGCAGTACGTTATACAAGGTTTACTGCCGGACCTGCCATAATACAGCCCACAAAAAGAACCCAGCATTTTGGCAGATGGGCTAGTGTAAACAGGCCCTCAGAGTAAGTCCCCATTCACACCGTAGCATATTGTGAGCATGCATTCACAAAACGCACACCAAACACAAGGCACTTGCAGTGCCATTATTAGTTAATGGCACCCCAAATGCAGCCGAGCAAATGCCGTGTTTTCCTGCGATGAGAATGCGGAAAAACTTTCCCGCATTTGGTACGTGTCCACGGTCACATTGCAATCAACAGGGATGTGCGACAAACATGGGAATGTGCATCACTATAAAGCTGGCCATACACTTTACAACCATGGTTGTAAGCTAGTTAAAAGCTTGTACGATCTGTCCATCTTGGACAGACCGTACTTGCAATCACCGCAAGCCCGCCCCGCTGAGGGGAGGGCTTCCAATGACTGCAATGCTGAGCGGGCAGTGTGCGCTTGCGCACACCGGCCTGTGCGGCATTTGTCTTACGAGCAAGCCACAAACCCGCCGAAAATCTTACATTTTTTCGGCTGGTTTTCAAACATGCTCGTAAAACCAGAGACGTGCAATCGTACAGTAGAAACGGTTGCACGCCTTCAATACACCTGCCGATATTATCGTACGATCGTGGGATTTCCCGCAATTATCGTACAAAAATCGGTAGGTGTATGGCCACCTTAACACTATGGTGTGAATTGAAGCTAAGCGTCGTTAACCGCTTATTTCTGAGCAAGCCGTTTTTCTATTTTCTTCTAGATAACAATTGACTTTTATAGATCCATGCTGGGTATGTTTGCTTTTTTAACATCTATTCCTGTGTATGGTCCCCTTCATTTCCTGGAACCAAAGTTAAGTTTCTAGGTCTGTAGTTATTGGATGAGCATGGTTTAGAAATAACTAAGCTCAGATCTTTGGGACTGCTAATACAGACTATAAAATGTAGGTTCATTTATGACCTTATGATGATTTCTGGGTGCGTTTTGAAAAGACATTGCCTAAAAAGGCCACAGCAGTTTTATAGGTAAAATGATGCAAATTATTCTTGCGAAAGCTGAGAAATACCATTTTTTTCAATATATCATAGCTGCAGAAACAACAAAACTCATGAAGCAGTCCGTGTCAGTGTATTTAACAATGTGGCTGTCATCTCTGTGATCAGCGTTAAAGGAAACCTCAACCGTTTTACAGTGGAAACTATGACGTCCGCTAAAGCTTTCAAAAATCTATATGAAGGAAATTTATTTTCTGTACATCCATGTAAATGTTTTTAAAAATCAACACGAGGGTTTAGCACTAAAGGAGAACTATGAGGTGAGAGAAAATCACTCATCCTCATTGTTCAAGCCGACGTGTGACAATGCAAACGTCACACGTCGGCTCAATAGATCGGGAAGTGAGCGAACACATACCGTCGCTCGATCACTTCTCGATCCTATCTCTGCAGAGAGCTGTGACTGTCAGTCACGGCTCCATGAAGGGATTCCCCCCTCCCCGCTCCGATGTATGTGGCAGAGCCCAATGAAAGGTAGTACCAATCGATAGACCACCTGCCTGCAAAAACACTGCTGCCTAGGTTCAGACAACCAAGTTAGGAAGCCTCAGCAAAATGACCTTTCTTGCCAAGCTGAGCTAAAGAAAAAGGGAACACCAGTGCAGTCCAGTGAGATGATTACTTGTAAATATTTGGCTGTTAACTGATTTTTGTCACCATTGTACACACTTTCCTGCATACCTGTTGCAACCCTTTTATTGTAACACTATTTACTCTGGAAGGTTGAAGTAGTTTTGAAACCTGTAAATGTCTAACATGCAGTACAGTGGAATGTAGATGGGGTTATTGTGCCTGCTCTCTCACCTCATGAATCACAGTGGCAGCTAAATACATAATTGCTTGGCACTCCACCTATGTTTTGAATGTCTTCATACAAGATTACATTCCTGTTAATTTTGAGGTTTTTGGTTCTAAAAGAATGCTGGCAGTATTTACCAACCTTCTCCACTCTGTCCCCTCAAAGTCCTGTGCAAGTTTAGAGTTTAACCTTTACAGAGGCAATGCCAGCTCTAATTGTGTGTCTAAGGGCTTGTTCACACCGAAAGCATGTGTTCCAAAACGGTAGCTGCTGGAACGCACCGCGATCAGTAAGAAACTTCCCCCCCGCGTTCTGGGGCGGGAGGGGGCGTGGTGGTGCATTGAATTCAATGGCACCGCTATAGTTACATAGTAACATCCTGAATTTACTTGGTACATATCCAGTAAAAAAAAAAAAGTTTTTAAAAAAATTACTTTTAATAAAAAAAAATTAGTGCCGAGGAGGCTATTAAAGATGGGAGACAAACATACGACATTCTAAAATTGTTCCACACTAAAATTATATTTCACTTGTATTTTGTGACCTATAATTCCCAAAATAAACTGAAATCCCAGACATATGGTATACGCTATAAATCAGGACAAATAAAATGATTTATTATGGATTACCTTCTTTTAGCTACACTATTTATGTATACATTATTATTGCCAAAGCTGTGAATATTAAAAAAAAAAATAATTTTAAATATGTCACCTCAAATTATAGCCCATTTTATTCTTTAAAAAACGGTATATAAATATATGTGTCGGTGTAATGCATGATGAAGATTGAAAATATGTTTAAACAAATGCATGGCAAAATTGCTCCGGTCCTCGGAAGCGAAAACATTTTCTGAAGCAGTGTCACTAAGGGGTTAATAGCATACACTTGTAGCGCTGAACATCCAGTTGTAATGCAAACACTGCATAGTCAAGCAGAGGACCCACCATAATGCAGCCAGATGAGCTTTTGTGTGAATGAAATGGAATGATGGGTACCAGTGACCTGTGTGGTAACTGATCTACACCTGTATTACTTGCACTGTAATCTTGAACTGAGCTTCCAGAAAAAAACATTTTTTAGTCTGATGAATATAAACTCTTCAACAGTCACCCAGCTCTGAGGTTTGGGTGAGTATAACATTATTTTATACCCCAGATGAAAACCAGCACTTAACCCTTGCAGCGAGGGGGTACCCCACTACTAGGGTTAAGAATAATTTTTCTTGGAGTTCTTCAAGTAATTTATGATTATCACAACAGTAGAATGGAGGTTGCAGCTAATATGACTGTTCCTTGTATTATGTTCTGTTAACGTAGCTTGTTTTTTCCTAAATGTTACCTTTTAAAAATTATATATTTTTTAAATAATCGCATTAGTTTAACCTAAATGTCTTTTATCGCTATACAGGTTGTTCGATTGTGCCAGAATCAAAGACTCGCTTTGAAAAACAGTCCGCCATATATTTTGGACCTGCTTCCTGATACCTACCAACACCTCCGCACCATTATGTCTCGCTATGAGGGAAAGATGGAGATGCTTGGTGAAAATGAGTATTTTAGAGTCTTCATGGAAAACCTCATGAAGAAGACAAAGCAAACAATAAGTTTGTTTAAAGAAGGCAAGGAACGCATGTATGAAGAGAATTCCCAACCAAGGTTAGTGTCTTCCCTTTTTAACAGCTTGTAAAGCTCCTGGTAGGCAACCTGCTTTAGATTTTAGAAGTTCTATTTCACTGACTGCTCCAATGGATCCCTCTGCTCATGTCGGCCAGGTTCTTATTGCTATTATATATAATGTTATCACCATATGTTCACTAGGCAATTGTATGTAAATGTTCTAGACCATTAGGTCGATCGCAAAGCTAACACTGGTCGATCGCGATCGGCTGTGTCCCCTACTCCTGCCGTGGGGTTTCTCCTCTGGATCCAAGGAGAAGTGAAGCGCTGCAGCCGGCGGCAGGGAGGCAGAGGACCGTGAGGAGGGAGAGAGCCGTTCGGCCAGGATCTGACAGCGGCAGAGGAGCCATAGGCACCTTCTGCTATCAGTCAAACCTTGGGCAGAGAGGAGGGGCATGGCCTGCCACAGGTCTGTGTGTCTATGAATGCACACAGCTACTGCGTGCACAGGTGCCCCCATAGCAGCCGCTTAGCTGATGGGGGCACTCGTGCAGGGGGGGAGGGGGACCACTGAGAGCACCCACTTGAAAACGAGGAATTGAGAACTTTGAAAGAAAAACGGCAACAGTCTTTGAGAAAGGTGGGCCTCCATGTAGCAAATATTCCTCTTTTTTTTAATTTTTTTAACAAAGCTTTACTATTACTTTAAACTCTCTAACTATTTCTTAGACCCATGGTCTACATTTTCAGGTGATAGGAGGTTTTTGTTTGTAAAATGACATAAATAAATGGGTACATAAAAAGTACAACATTGAAACATTGTGGTAAAAACCATGTCTTTATTACTTAGATCAAGTACCAATATCTGATCTAGTAATGAAAACATGGTTTGACCACAATGTTTCAATATTGTACTTTTATAGAATTGTCAGATACAACAGTCCTAACTGGATGCCTGCTAAAAAAAGTGCTTTCTTTTGAAAAATTGATGTTGGCTAAGACTGAGCTAAGCACACAGATTACAAATTATGGTAATTCTGATCAATTGTTTAGTGAACCATAAAAAGCTAAATCTGACCTTTTCTAAAAAGTAAATCTCCTTTGCCATGTTTTAGATTTACTTTTTCTAATTGATTTTTTTCCTTAACAAGCAATTAATTGTGAAGCTTATTCTATAAATACCTGGTGATCCTGCTAGGTAATCACCTAGCTTCCTGCAAAGTGACAGCACTTCTTGGCCTGCATTAAAATCACTGCTGCATTGTCAGTACTGTAGCCGCTAAGGACACAATCATTGCCTTGCCATGCATGCAGAGTGGGGCATTGGCACTGCGATATCCCTCCGAAATTTTACTGCTTACTACCTTGTAGTCCTAAAGTTGACCTGCATCTGACAGAAATGAGACAGGGCGCCCTGTGTTATCTTTCCCTAAGGTCATGCCAAGTTGAACACAAAAGGGAGCCCCTGTGATGTTTACAGAGGGGCAAAGAAGTGCCTTGGTTGTGTTCCAGGAGAAGGCGTGTAAAGAAAAATAAAATTACATGGCACCATAAAAAAAATGCATTAGCTAAAAACTGACATGAATTAAGGTAGTAGTACATTCTGGGCATGTTTTACCTTAATGCATTAGGGTAAAAACTACTCGGTACCTTTTTTCTCTCCTGAAGCGATCCTCCATTCCCTGAACTTTCTGGTTGCAGGGGGAGGATACTGAGGGCAGATGAGCCATAGCCCATCAATCAAACTGTTGGGCGGAGAGGAGGGGCATGGCCTCCAGCGTGTGTTTGTTACTAAGATTACCTGAACTCCTGTACTGTATATCTTGTTCGCTGAGAAAGGTATCTAGATGGTTCTTAAATAACTCCATACTCTCAGCTGATACTGTCTGTGGAAGGGAGTTCCACAATTTTTTTTATTTATGTATTGTAAGATTTTTGGGTTGTTTTTTGTTGTTGTTGCTGTTTATGGCAATCATTTTTTTGTTTTCTATTTTAGCTCCCCCGATTTTAACTTTTACATTTTCTACTGCATTCCTTGTAGTTCTGGAAGGCCAGTGCTGCCCCTTCCATTTTATATTTCTTAAATGCCAGGTTCTTCTTAACAAGTTGTTTTACCTCCGGATTCAGCCACACAGGTTTAGCTTTTATTCTTTTATTTTTTATTACCCAATGGTATGCACAGGCTTAATGCTATTGTTCAGTATATCCTTAAAGCAACCCCACTTATTCTTAGTGTTCTTTGCTATAAATAGTTCCTTCCATTTGATATCATTCAATAATGATTGCAGCTTGTTGAAGTTTGCTGTTCTTGTCAAGCCAACTTTCTTTTCTGTAACCTACTGTGAACGTGATTACCCTGTGATCGCTGTTCCCCAAGTTTTCCCTAGTTGCTATGTGTGAAACCAGCTCTGTGTTTCATATTATTAGATCTGATAATGTATTCATCCTAGTCCAGATTTCTACGATCTGTTCCATTAAACTTCTCTCACTAAGTTAAGGAAATGGCCAGCCTTGGTTGAGTGTGCAGTTCCTTTTCCCCAAACTATGTCTAGATAATTGAAGTCCCCCATTATAACAAATTTGCCCTTTTCCCCAGCCAATTTAATCTGTGATAGGAGTTGAGTCTCCACACTCTCCTTTTGTGTTCTGGGGTCTAAAGCCTTGGTTCCCACCTGGTGGGTCATGACCCAAAAGTGGGTTGTGACCCCATGTTCAGTGGGACGCAGCGTGCCTTCCACTTTTCTAGGTGAGAGGTTCCTCAGCCTCCTCCTAACGCAGCACTTTAAAGGAGAACTATGGGGTTAGGGCTTTTCCCCATAGTTCTCCTAAGGGTAACGGGAGGACACAAACTAGAGTCCTCCCGTCACCCTAAGCTCAGTATACCGCGAGCTACAGCTCGTGGTATACTGAGACACCGCAGCTGAAACGGATCCCGACAATTATGTCTGGATCCGCCCAGCTGCGTGAGGGACAGCTGGCTCTGCCTATCGCCCGTCCGTTCCGCCAGGCAGCGCTGGAGGATCGGAGCAGGGAGGGGGGAAATCCAGTCCCTCCCCTGTCACGGCTCTCTGCCGTGGCAGGATCGAGAAGTGAGCGAACGCCGGTATGTGTTTGCTCACTTCCCGATCTACTGAGCCGACCTTTTACAGTTTCATTGTCACAGGCTGGCTAGAACTATGAGGACTATGAAAATCACTCGCCTCATAGTTCTCTAAGTTCTCGTGCCGAAAAGCCATTCAAAATATGCTGCTCGGCACCGAGTGTCAGCTTGGGGTGTGGTGGGATGGGGGTATGGCCGTGAGGGAGCTTCATCTATACGTGCATTGCTAACAACTTCCTCATGTGCCCTGTAGAGGTGGACCAGAGTGACATCACATTCTGATTCCCAGCACCTCTTCAGGGCCTGCAAGGGAGCTGTAGAAGCAATGCAGAGATGGATGGAGCTCCGTCACAGCACAGCAGCCCACACTGGTCCCCAGGCTGAGGATCCACTCCAGTTCTCGTAAGGTAGGGAGACTGGATGTACCTTAAACAAAGGAAACAAAAAGTTTTTGGAGTGTGTGGGAGAATGTCTGTGATTGTGTGAAATTGTGTATGTATGTCAGTGTTTTTGAGGGCACGGACACACTGGTACAGTGCGTTAATCACATTGCGTTAACGCACTGTACCAAGCAATCGCACCTACCGTGTATTCTGGTGTGGGAGGTGTTTTGTGTTGCCATTCATGCCCAAACACACCTCCCACCCACAGTTTGTACGTCCGCCCTGGAACGCGCGGTACCTTTTAAAGCCATCCGCTCCATTGCAGTGCGACTTGGGTCGCGACTTAATGATCAAGGACAAATGTGGGTCCTGAAGTTACACGGGTTGAGAACCACTGATCTAAAGAATACCCGACATTCCGTTTACTATTTGCTCATGTATACGTGTACAGAAGTAATGTATTGGGACCACTGTTTTCCCTTTGTTAGAAAAAGACGCAGTCACACAATGATTAGGTTGAAACCAGTTGGCATAAAGAAACACTGAGCTTGCCAAAAGGATTAGTTAATTATTATAGCAGGCCAATGGAGTATGACACGCACTCACTCTTTGGTATTAGGAAAGCAGAAACAAAATGGGACTGCACCCCCTTCCCCTCTCCTCTTTAACATGGGGGTGTGGTTCTGTAGTCCTAAGAGAACAATAGAATGGATGACGGAGAGCACAGGAAGTCATCAGCTGACAAGATTTCTGGCAAAATCAACAGGTGCTGTGTTCTTCTTTTTTTTTTTCTTTGAACTTATGAAACAGATATAAAGTGCTTTTCATGGTATTTTTAACAGACCAAAAGGGACCAAAGAAGTTATCTTTTAGGGCCCGTTCACACCAAAATTAGTAGGAAAACAGACGGTACGTTGACTTGCCGTTTCAACCTCTGTTGACTTCAGTTCTGTTCCATTACATCCATTTTTAGTTAGGTTATGTTGCAATGAAAAGTAGAGCATGCTCTATTTTTTTTTTTTTTTCATTGCACTGCAAAAGAATAGAACGGATCGCAGCGATGTGAACTGGTCCCATTTATTTTTCGGTGCCCTTGCATTGGTATCTGGTGAAAAACGGATCACAGTGCAACGCATGTGGTGTGAATGGTGTCTTAAGCTTTAAATACTTGGACTTGTCAGTAAATGAAATCACTCCAAATTAAGAAAAATCCTGTTTTGGTTGTCATGGCAACTTCACCTCTGTTCTTCTTCGAATGGCAAGTAGTAGGAGGGAAGTCCTTAGTTTCTGATAGTATAGTGAATCGGATTAGTTGCATTTAGCTGCACCTTGGGTTTAGCTCCATGTTAAGTTGTTTTATTTAATTTTGCCCGACAATCTAGTTATGGTAAATGCTTTAAAATGGAACGCCAGGAAAAAATTTTTTTGGGGGGGGAAGGAAGGTTTGAAGTTTACTAATATCTTACTAGTAATTATGGTTGCCCCATTTGTGGCTGGCTGCTGCATTAGTTAAAATGTATTATTTTTAGGCACCACCGACCTTTCTGCAAATGCTGAATAGCACAGAGAAGGCAGTGGGTTGCTTGCTTGGCACTCTGGCCAGTCACCAAAGGTCTTTTATTTTTTACACAGGTTACAAGGTGTTCTGTATTTGGACAAGGGAGATCATGTGGGAAAAGTAAACCACATGATCTCGCTTGTCCATTCAGAACAATGCAAAAAACATTGTTTTAACTAATGCAGCAGGCTGACATCAGTAGTTGTAAGATATTAGTAAATTGCAAACAGCCAAAAAAAGTTTTTAGTTTTTTTTTCTGGAGTTCTGCTTTAAGCAATGGTTATGCACATTACTTAAAAGACATAAATTTTAATGACTGTCCTGTTTTATCCGAAATGGCTATTTCTGAGCTGGAGGTGGAGCAACACATATGGAATGCATTGAAGTCAGTTTTGTTTCTAAATAAAATAGGAAGCTTGTGTAGAAGAGCAGAAAATACGAAGAGGAAGTGAATGTTACCACAGTCAGAAGCCGTCTATGTCACAAGGACATTTTGAAATGTTTTAGAAATTGTGGTGTTAGTTTTGTTTTATGCAGAGTCATAGTGCTTTGCTTCTGAGGTGCTTTTAATTTATTTTAAGTTCAGGAAATATATTTTGATAGTTTTATGTTTAGCTGAGACATGAGGCTATATATTTCTTTGTCTTCAAATGTTCTGTAGTTCGCAATCTCCCATTTATTTTTTTTAATGTGAAACCCCATTTCGTATTGTCTGATTTATGTGCAGGTCGTCCCCTCTTGTTTTTAGTGTCCTTCTACTGGATTATACGTTCTCTGATCGCAAATTGCAAAACTTGAAAACTGAGGAAGTTATGATGTTCTTGGAGGAACTGGTGTGTTAATAGAAACAGGAATTGACAGTATCACATACTTTTTTTTTTTATGGTGCAAAACTATACCTGCAACTACTTGCTGGAAGATGTCATGTTCTAATTGAGAAGTTCCTCTGAACTTCTGCTTTCCCTAAACTAACCTTTTTGTCAAACTTTTTATCTTGAATTATCTTTGAAAAAAATAGACTATCTTATACACTTTGCATCAGTGCTTGTTGCAAAAAAATATAACCATTCATCACAATTCTGCAGTTTAGCTTTGAGTCTTACTTGCATGACACACAAAATGAATTTGTTCTTTTTATTACATTGCCAGCCTAGCTTTTCACATATTCGGATACGAAAAAAAATCGACGTGGTGCCTCAGGAGCTCAGAACTCCAAAAGTACTTTTGGGCTATCATTCTGACCAGTGATACTCAGTAAATCGGCTATGAATCTGCTACAGCAGTGGCCACCAGAAACCCTGCCCCAAATATTTGCTTGTGTGGCTGTGAGTTGATGTTGCTTGTGCAAAAACAAGTTTTTGAGTTAGGAAAGAGGGGCACCTTTTAGTGCTACATGCTTTATGAAAAACATAGATCCTTGCCACACTTCCAGTTGTATCTTTTATATTTTTAGATGGTGGGG
>NW_017307557.1:181301-194863 GCF_000935625.1 Nanorana parkeri
GGGGGAAGGTCATGAAACACTTAAGCTTCGATTCTTGATGAACTGATAGAAGGAGCCGGCTGGAAAATCTTCAAACAGTCAGCAGCCAGTCAGCTGCCGCCTCTTTGAGTATTCTGACAGCGGCCGGCTTTCAGTGTACTTACACAGCGCAACGTTTTCTATAGTGATACTAGGTTCAAAAAATTTTAAGCATCCAAATTCTATCACTCCTCAGTTAGGATATACGTATTTTGATTAGAATATAAACAGGGCCGACCGCAAGCGGGCTCTCCATTCAAGTTAATTGACTCTGGGACAAACGTGTGCCCCTGAAGATCTCATTGGAGCTGCGCTACAGTGAAGTATAGCCTAACCAGTGGTAGGCAACCTCTGGACGCCAGCTATGGCGGAACTACAAGTCCCATGAGGCTTTGCAAGACTGACGGCCACATGCATGGCTTCCAGAGGCAAAGGCATGATTGGGTTTGTAGTTTCACCACAGCTGGAGTGCTGAGGTTTGCGTACGCTTGGCCTAATCTATCTTGTATTGCACACCATGAGAAGCGGGGAGTAACAGTGGATAGTGCTAGAAGTGTATAAGTGAACATATCCTTAACAATGTAAGTGTGGACAAGAAGTCTAATGCAATTGAAATACATAATTGTGAATTCTTGCCTTCCAAAAATGTGTAACTGTCTTTATCCAAGTTTTTAAAGTGACACTAAACTCAGGAGTTAAAGGAGAACTATGAGGTGAGTGATTTTCAGTTCGAGCCGACCTGTGACAATGAAACTGTCACAGGTCGGTTCTATAGATCGGGAAGTGAGTGAACACATAGCGTCACTTGCTCACTTCCGATCATCTCCCTGCAGAGAGCGGTGACTGTCACTCACGGCTCCTCGCAGGGATTCCCCCACTCCCCGCTCCGATCCTCCGGTGCTGACTGGAGGAACGAATGGGGGGAAGGCGGGCACAACTGGCTCGGCCTCTAGATAGGCAGAGCCCGCTGTCAATCAGCCAGCTGGGTGGATCTTGACTGTATTGTCTGGATCCGTCCCGGCTGTGGCGCTATCAGTATATAATGAGCAATAGTCCGCTTTATACTGAGCATTTGGTCACAGGAGGACGTTAGTATATGTCCCCCCGTGACCCTAAAGAGAACTATGGGATAAAAAGTGTATAAAATTCTTAAAAATACATTCAAGTGCCATTACTAGTAACAGAATGTATCTTATTTGTGTATCACTCAGCTGTAGATTCTCAAATCATCTCTGAATTGGTGCTGACACTGTCCTTCCTTCTGGAAGGCGGCTACTTTTGTTCCCCATGGTCCCTTTGTGTGCTGTAAGCTCCTTTCCATGATGGACCTTTAATTTCAGTACAAATTAATAAACTAAGTGTGAGATTGTAGTCCATCATGTGAGTGAGCTTGGAGCGGTGACTACTTTACAACACACACAGGGACCATGGAGAACAAAAGTAGCCACCCTTCAGAAGGAACGACAGTGTGAGCACCAATTCAGAGATGATTTGAGGAGCTACAGCCGAGTGCTACACAAGTAAGATTCATTTTTGATAATCGGGTATGTGAATGCATTTTTAAGAGTTACCTCCTGAGTTTAGTGTCACTTTGAAATTAAAAAAAAGCAGCTTTCCCTGCGTTGCTTACTTCCTCCAGTGCTCTCCCCAGGAGACCCACTGCTGTGTGATCCATTGGCAGTCGTCTTTTGGGTTGAATGGTCGTCAGGCCGTCGTGGACAAACTCCTTGGGAGTGTGTCATCACGCCAGCCTGGGCTCACCTTACTACTGAACAGAACGCTCAAGCATCATTACTTAAATGCTGTGACGTCACATGACTGTGCTAATGAAAGGATGTGTAAAGTTATTATACCTATAAAGTCATTTTAATACATAGTAGTATTAAATGGGGGTCTTTTGTAGTGGCCCCCACTCACACGTTTTCATTAATGCCTTTTGGGAGTTGATCTCTATGATTAAGCTCATTATTAAGTTAACATGTAAGAGTGAAGAGGATCCATGGCAGGACGATGTGTACCTGTGTGCTACAATAAATTCTTCAGTACAGTTTTTGGTGTGCGGGCAGACATTTGTTTTCTTTCTATGTGACTATGGATATTGTGGACCCGCCGTTCTCTCTAGCTCTGCTGTGGAGGGGCAGTGATGCTGGGTTATGGAAGTTAGCCTTTGGGAAGTCTTTTTCTAAATCAGCATGGCCTCCCACCCACTTATTTCAATATTGTCCATATGCTGAAAATGCTTCATGTCTTTTGGCTTGCACACGGTTCTGTGTCTGCAGGTTTTGTTTTGTAGAATATAGGCTTAATGCACTAAGCTAGAACACTTTTATTTTCAGCCGTGTAACTATTTTCAGATTTTATTGCTCAAAATAACTGTTAAAAATAGAGAATTACGCCTTTTACATTTTAGCTTGCCACATCAACTGCATCTCTCTATTCCGCTTTGTGTGAATATGGCTTATTCACACAGATCTAGGTGTTTTTTTTTTTTTTTTTTGTCAGGCAGATCATTCTGGTCTTGTATCTATATTTGTGAGAAGGAAGTTCTCAGAGGGACTTCACACCTCCCTATTTTCACAAACCACTGTAAGAGAGACTTCCTGATGAAGTGCTGCTTTAACCCTTAGCAGACTAACGAAAAACGTATCTTGCTTTGCCTAGCATAGTATTAAGTGCAGAGTTAAGCTAATGTATCTCTCAATACAAGCAGTATATAGACATTTTTTCCCCAGTGTCCATTCCACCATGTGGGGTAACCAGGGCCTGGAGAAAACATGGACTCGTATTTTGCAGAGTCACGAGTTATCAGCACGCATAGCTTGGCACCAGTAGCTTTCAGTGTCACCTTTTTTTAAATTTGTCTAAAAAAATTGAAGCTTATAGCAATGGGTAAAGGAGAACACAGGACTGGGAGGAACGCCTATGAGCTCTGGACTGTAAAGCTTGCAGTGCTAAAACATATAGGACATAGAGAATCCCAGGTTCATCACTGTACCTGGGAGACCTTCTTCTGGAAAAGCCACAAGACGCATAGCTTTGCAAGTATGCACTTACTGTTATAGGGTGACAGCACGTTTTTCCTGTCTCCATACTCTCCCCTTCTTGCATGATCATCCTGTCACATGCGTTTCCAGTAGAGACTATGAGCAGCCATGCCATTGCTGATTGGGTAGGCATGTTGTGCCATTGCTGTGCTATTGTCACCATCTGGAGGCCGACCCTGGCCAAGGATATGCAGCTGGTGTCCACATGCATGTAGATGGGAAGTGGCCACAAAGCAAGATCTGCAGCATAGATGAAAAAATTTTTTATTTGGCATAAAATACTGCATTTTTCTCAAATGTTTTCTATTGCTTATAAAAATTACTCACCTTCTTATCCTGATTCCATTGAAACGTATCAGAAGGCCATATGAGCCGATAGCAGATGATTTTACTTTCTATTTACGGTTTGAAAAAGGTGCCCTCTTATGATCTACAAAGACAAAAGAAATGCAAAAGTATGCAGGGGCTTCTAGTTTTAAAGGTACAGAAGAAAGGATTACTTTTATTGGACATTTTGATGGTTCTTATTGATGCTGTTGTATTGCTGATACAGTCAGTTGCATCTTGATAACAATCAGTTGCACAATGAGACCTGCAGATAGCCCCTAGTGAGAGAATCTATAAAAAAGGTGTAAATTATTTTATGAAAACCGAAAAAGATGAGAGTTTACATCTACTTTAGCTGCACCATGAAATCTGTGAATAAATACTTGAGGTAGAAGTTAGACATCTTTGCAAGGCCCCGTTAGTTTTTAGAACAGATATTATATTAATATATAATATCTGTTCTATCTTAGAACAGCAGGTGTTCTGACAGAAATGTTCTGAGACGAATACTGGAGGAAAACGAGTTGTATTTTGTCTTATAGCCATATATATTTTTGTTTTGTATTTTTATTCATAAATCTGATATTGAAGTATGAAATGGTGAAGACTCACACTGTTTGTTTTTTGTTTTCATTTTAGGCGCAACCTGACCAAATTATCCCTCATCTTCAGTCACATGCTAGCGGAGCTGAAAGGAATTTTTCCCAATGGTTTGTTCCAAGGGGATACTTTCAGGATCACAAAGGCTGATGCTGCTGAATTCTGGAGAAAAGCTTTTGGAGAAAAGTATGGAGTTTTACCCTACTGGACTTGTAAAATGTTCAAATATATGTGAAAGGTCTAAAGTGTACGTCCTGATGATGGCAGTAGGAAGCTTCCGGTGCTATGTGACCAGTAACCCATACCAGCCAATCCTAATCTTTCTATTCTTGCAAATCTGGTTGCTTCTTCATTGCTCTGTCCATTGGCTTTATAAAGGTTCCTCATGTGGTTGCTGTAAAATGCGTTCTAGTTATAGTGTGCAATTCTGTTGATTCTCTGCTCCTGACCTGGGCAGCTCCCATTCAGATCGGCTCCCATTCAGATCAGCTATGCTGAAGTTTATTTCAGCGCAGAGGAGATTGGTCCTGGTATATTGGGTGGAAGGAAGCAGTCATATTTATTCTTTCTTTACTATACATTGATTCACCCCCAGAAGTAACTAGCTGCCAGGGTCTGGGTGATCTTATCCATAGACCTCTTCAACAGACAGACTAGCCTGGGTTGCTGATGTCATGTCTGTGGGTACATTATGCTGAAAATATGTTTAGTATTGAATGTGTTTTATCAATTTTAAGTGCTTATGATTTGGAGGCACGAAAATGATGGGTAAGACTGCCTTGTCAGAGTTCCGGATTGGACTGAAGACAGGCCAGTTAGAGAGGCTGTAATGTGTGAGCATGATTTATGAGGCTGCTCTTTCAGAGGCTGCCTCTTTGCTGGTACTTTGGGTGACATTAGCTCTACTATAAACTGCTATTGCCAGCATATTACTTGCAGGAGTGCTCTTCTCTTGTTAGGCTCTTCCAGGCACCTTCAGGTTTCACACTAGAAGTCACATGATTAAGCCAGATTTTATTTTGAAACGGGACCAGAACTGGTATTCTTGTCATCCTTGTCTTCCTAAAATATCATTGCCTCTGCCCCTAAAATGCTACTGGCGATTGTGGACAGTATCCATTATTGTCATTAATTGCAACCATTGTGCAGCACTACTAAGTGGTAAAGAAAGCAAGCATGTCGTGAGAAAATCTAAAGCTTTTCTGTGCACATATAACATTTACTGACTTCCGCCCATGGTGCTAAGGTTAGGGTGATGTGGAGATCCTCCTAGAAAGATCTGGGAGCGCAGAGAATTCCAAACCTTTTAATAAGATGCTCCTGCATGGCATACTACACGTTCCCAGGATCTTGCTACAAGGTTTGTGACATCACCCTATCATACGCACTGTGGGTGGAAGCCAGTATTGGAAGGGTATTTTTAAAGGGGGAGGGCAAGACCAAAATTATAAGCTTCATTGTGCATTAGGTAACTTTACATTAATACCCGCTCAGTTCCCTACCTTAGTAATTATTACAAGTTTGTTTAACGGCCGGCTGGGAGGTTCCTGGATCTGAGTGGCCTGTTGGCCCTGCCCACTCGCGCGCACCGCGCGGGAAACTGCCTAAATTTCAAAACAGGCAGCCATGCCTGTTTACATACAAGCGATCTGCCGGTTATAAGGCCCCCTCCACTGGTCCCGAACTCCGCTGTGCCCGGTGCGAGCCCGGGACCAGCATGGGGGCTCTGTGACAGGGGATTCAGAGGGAGATCGGTACACAATCTCCCTGGTGTCAGAATCTCAATCTCTCCCTCTGGTGTCAGAATGCAGAAGTAATGTATATTACATCACTTCCAAATTTTTTTGTCACTCTCCAGCTACAGAAGCTAGAGAGAAGCCGATGAAGCAGAGCTCTGCTTCATCAGCTTCTTAGGTGACATTAGAGGTCTTGGAGACCCCTGATGTCTCCATAAAGAGGACCTGTCGCATCTTTTGCTATCACATTGGCAGGTTTCTTAGCCCCCTATGTGATAACAATAAAGTTAAGTGGAACAAAAAAAATAGTTGCACAAAAAAATTAAAGTAGCACATGAAAAAGAATGAAAAAAAAACAAATTTTAAAGTCCCCACCCATACATACACGCGCACAAACATGCGTCCGGTGCGCATACGTACAAAAATGACGATTGTGCATATTACGCAGCACATGTTACATATCGTCACGAACGTCGCAGTGAGGACATTAATTCTAGAGCCATTCAAATTATGTTAGGAAACATTTATTATTACTCAGTTTTTTGGTAAAATATATAAAAGTCGGGGTCACGTCGGGTAAATAGACACCAAACATGTCAAGCTTTAAAATTGCGCGCACCCGCGAAATCATTAAACCCTAGTGGTGATTAAATACCACCAAAAAAAAGCTCTATGTATCCCCCCAAAAATGGTATAACATTCAATTCAGTACAGCGTCATATGAAGGAATAAATGTCAGTCAACGTACTGCAGCGCTAAATACTGAAAAATGGCCTGGCCAGGAAGGGGGGTGTAAACACCTGGTCAGCAAGTAGTTAAAGGATATAGAATACTTTCACTTGGTACCCTGTTTTAATAAATATCCTGCACATGCTTTTTTCTTTCTCTTCCATTGAGGGATACAGGGGTTCTTAAACCTTCAGGTTATACTGCTTGGTAGGAAAGGGTGTAACCCAGTCCTTTAAGACTATTAAGCTTGCATGAGCTAGCTGCCCAGCTATAAGCTATTGAAGTGCGATCTGCACTTCAATAGCTTATTTCCAGTGTAAAGGTGACACTGGGGGTCTTTTGGACCCCCAGCATCACCTTAAAGAGTACCTGTCACCACCATCTGCTATCACATGGGGGGCTTGTAAGTTAAAGTAAAAAATAAAGTTTTTTAAATTAAAATAAATCTAATAATAAAAAAAATTTAAAAGTCCCCCGTCAGCACGCGCGTCGCCACGTAAACAAGCGTCGGGTGCGCCTATGTATGAAAACGAAGAACGCGCTAGACATGTTGGGTATCGCCGCACACGCCGGAGTGAGAGCAATCATTCTAGGGCCAGTATTTTGGGGTATCTCTAAATTGATGACCTGTGGGGGCTTTTAAAGTGTCTTCTATGGACTTTTTGGGGTACTGCATTTTTTTGCCGTTTCACGGACGCACGCAATTGGTAACCTGGGCATGTTGGGTATCGGTTTACTCGTTGTAACCATCTTTTATATTTCATTTTAAAAAAAAAAGGGTATTTTGTTGTGTTTTGGGGCATTTAATTAAATTTTTCACTAAATGTTGGGGGTTTAATAAGTAGTTGCGCTAATATTGCTCAACATCAAAATTTGCAACTACCACCATTTTATTCTATAGGGACTTGGCATTCAGAAAATATATAATGTTTGGGGGTTTTAAGTCATTTTCAGGCCTAAAATGTGGAATATAACATGGGTGCAAAAAAGGCCTCAGTCATGAAGGGGTTAAATAGAGATAAACTGCAATAGGAATCAATTAACACTCCCAAGGCCCGTTCACACCAGTTGCAGTGCGTTCCGGGCCAATTCTGGCCGGAACGTACTGCCTCGCATCGCGGCCGGCTCACTTTTTAGTGGGGCAGGAGGGGACGTGGCGGGCCATTGAAGTGAAAGGCGCCGTAGTCACGCCCTCCGGCCGCATGGGATGGAAGAGCACATTGTGCCTGCGGTCCGGTGTGATCAAAATAGTGCTTGCAGGATTTTGATTGCACTGCACCGGACCGCAGGCACAATGTGCCTTGCGATCCCATGCAGCCGATCGCAGTGCGGTCGGAGGGCGTGGCTAGGGTGCCTTTTACTTCAATGGCCCACCACGCCCCCTCCTGCCCCACTAAAGTGAGCCGGCCGCAATGCGAGGCAGTGCGTTGCGGACAGAATCGGGCCGGAACGCACTGCAACTCGTGTGAACATGCCCTAAGAGCAGCTGTGCTTAATAGGTGAGTACACCAACAATAAGAAAAGAGAAAAATCACAGCGCTTCAACAAACTCAAAATATATTCCTAAGATGTGAAATAATTGTGATTTAAAAATGTGACATTATCAGGAAGTGATGAAACACCTGTTAGCGTTATCCACAATACCTGAGTTGCACAATACTCATGCTAATATTTCAGAAAAACTCTTGGTCTAATGATCTAGACACTATAAAGCCTTGGTTCTCAACTGGTGGGTCGTGACGCAAAAATGGGTCGTGACCCCGTGTTCAGTGGGTCGCCGTGTGCCTTCCACTTTTTTAGGTGAGAGGCTCCTCTGCCTCCCCCTAGCACAGCACAGTCAGTTCTTGCGCCAAGCAGCTATTCAAAATATGCTTCCCGGCGCAGAGTTTCAGCTTGAGATTGGATGGGCCGGGGGCTATGGCCGTGAGGGAGCTCCATCCATACATGCATTGCTTACAGCTCCCTCACGTGTCTTTATAGAGGTGCCTGGACTGGAGTGACGTCACACTCTGGCTGCCAACAAAGTCCAAATCCCATTCGCACTGCCACGGTCTCAAAATCACAAGGTATATGTGGTGCCCAGGTGACCACACGGATGGCACCGTGTCACTGTCGCTCTGATGAAGGATCCCTGTGCGGACCCGAAACGTTGGCACCGTATGACAGTATGTGACATTGGGTATTGAATAAACATATCAATACTTTAAAAACCCTTCAAGTGTGTGCCGTTGATTTACTTTTATTTACACTCTGGCTCCCGCCACCTCTACAGGGTGTGCAAGGGAGCTGTACAAGCAATGCACGTATGGATAGAGCTCCATCACAGCACAGCAGCCCACACTGGACTCCAGGCTGAGGATCCTCTCCAGTTCTTGTAAATTAGGGAGGCTGCGTGGACCGTAAAAAAAAAATTGTTTTTGAGGGCCCGTTCACACTAGTACAGTGCATTAGTCGCATAATACCGTGCAATCGCCCCTCCTGTGCATTCTAGTGTGGGCAGTGTGTTGAGTTGCTATTCATTTGAATGGCACCCAAACGCACCTCTCACCCACAGTTCGTACGCCCGCACCGCACCCTAATGCCGTGCGTTCCATTGCAGTGCGACTTGGGTCATAACTTAATAACTAAGGACAAATGTGGGTCCTGAGGTTACACAGGTTGAGAACCAATGCTATAAAACAATGTTGAAAAAGAATGAATAACAAACAAACAAACAAAAACAACAAACACTTGTGCTAGTACATCTCATAGAAAGTATACATATAGAAAGTCTTGTATTAAATCTCGCAAGTGATGTTCAACTCCCGCTTAATCTACATATCCAGATGTGTAGTCCATTCCTTCTTAATACCATAAAGTCATTGAATGTGTGAAGATATATATCTTCCAACTTTTATAATCCGCACCACCTCCTTGAATGCATTAACAGTTTGTGAATCAGTGCTCTTTCACAGAGCTCTTTGCTCAGATTCACAAACTGTTTATGCATTCACCGAGGTGGTGCGGATTATAAAAGTTGGAAGATATATATCTTCACACATTCAATGACTTTATGGTATTAAGAAGGAATGGACTACACATCTGGATATGTAGATTAAGCGGGAGTTGAACATCACTTGCGAGATTTAATACAGGACTTTCTATATGTATACATTCTATTAGATGTGTTTTTTTGTTGGTTATTCACATTCCTTTTCAACCTTGCTTTATAGTGTCTAGATCAGGGGCGCCCACAATTTTTCGTCTGGAAATCTACTTTTCAATTCAAGGGCAGGAGGGGGCGTGGCGGTGTAATGAAGTCAATGGCACCGCAGCCACGCCCCTCACCCGCATTGCGATCGCCTGCACCTAGACCGTAGTGCCTGGGTTCCGGTCCAGTACGATCTACAAAAATGCTGCAAGCATTATTTTTGCAAATCGTACTGGACCGCAATTTTTTACTGTGAGGGGGGGGCGGGCTTTGAGGAAATATTAGGGGTCTAAACAGCCCCCTGATATTTCCCTTTTTAAAATAGAAAAAGAAATTGAGGACACAAAGTCCTCAATCTCTTTTTCTGCAGCCTCTGTTCTAAATGAAGAAAGCACAGAGGCTTCCCATTAATTCAGAAACTATTTACTATAATCCAGTTTCTGAGGGAGGAGCCTCTGTACAGAGTGCAGGGTGCAGTCAATTCTGAGCCTGATGAAGGGGACCCCCTGAGGCCCCCAAAAGCGCTTGCATCGAATGGCAATGTGCCATTAAATGGATTATTACTTTACTACTATGGTGTGCTGGTGACATTATTTCTTCTTCCGTGCCGGTCCCAGCCGCATCGGGCACAGCGGATCTCGGGACCGGCAACGGCAGTGACAGCTGCTATTACAAGCGATCGAGCGTCTCTAGAGACGCCCGATCGCTTCAATGTAAAGCTGCCGGCCGTTGTAATTACAAAGGCCGGCCGGGAAGCTGCTCGTCGGGCTCCACCGTCCTCTCGTCACAGACGAGCGGACGAGTGGATTTTTCAGGCCCTGTCTATCTCTATCATATACTGTAGAAAACGGAAGCTTGCCATGTGGATATCTTTTTTTAATTATGATCGTGTAATTTTGTAATTGAACTGCACAAATGGCAGATATCTGGGGATATTAAATCTTGGCTAAACAATGATATTTACAAACCATGTATTAGCTTTGACTTGTGCTTGTATACATCTTTTGTAAGGGAATAAAACACATTGTATTCTTTTCTCCAAGAACTATTGTCCCTTGGAAGATTTTCCGACATGCCCTTCATGAAGTCCACCCTATCTCTTCTGGCCTGGAAGCCATGGCCCTGAAGTCAACCATTGACCTCACTTGCAATGATTACATCTCTGTTTTTGAGTTTGATATCTTCACTCGGCTTTTTCAGGTAAACTGGTGGAACCTAATTTTAGTTTATGAATATTTTCCTGCGAATAGATTAAAGTATGTCTAAACGCAATAACAAAAGTGTATATTGCAGCTTTCCAGTTCATAGTTTTGGTGGCTGCATACGTTTTTTTTGTTTTTTTTCAGGCGAAGTACAGAAAAATACCTGTTTTATCTTTTCAGAAATCTAGTATTCTGTAACTTCCTGTAACCTGAACTGAAGTCTAACAAGAATGTTTTCAGCATTTCCAGCAATTCTCTGTGAACTACAAACACCCCCATGTATTAGAGATGGAGGCGAAGGGGGTGTTTGTGGTATTAATCAGGATAGCTGCCCAGGGTGAGAACACTACTCCTTATTAGATGCAGTGCAGTGAGGAAGTGTTGTCACGCTGGGACAGGAAGTTATTTATTGGCAGGGTCACTGGGTAAAAATAAAGGGGAAAAAAGCTTAAGATAAAACTAATGAAGCCATCACATCTAAGAACTAGTAAGCTACAGTATATTCAGTTTTTGATTTTGAGTTCAGATACACTTAGATGCTATGCTGGAGACTTTGTCTAAGCCCACTCAAGATTCAGCAACCTTGGTTAATTTAGGATTGTATTGCTTGTACTAAATTCATCTTATTTTTGTATTTTTTTTTTGCCACAGCCTTGGTCTTCCCTTCTCAGAAACTGGAATAGTTTGGCTGTCACTCATCCTGGCTACATGGCCTTTCTTACATATGATGAAGTCAAAGCTCGACTTCAGAAATTCATCCACAAGCCTGGGAGGTGAGTTCTAATCCACCCAAAGAAACCAGTCCCACAACATCAAAAAGCAGGCAACTCTGTGTACCTTCACACCACCTGTGCTCCTCCGTTGTACACTTGGACACACTCTAATGGTATAACAGATTGGCTTCCTGGTTGCTGAAGCAGTCTCTGCTCTCTTACTAACAAATAGTAAAGGCATATGAGGCAAGAAAGGGTGGCACCTACCACCAGGGTACTGGTAGTTGTAGTACAACCCAGATTTTGGTCATCTACAGACGAGTAAAGCTGACTTGCAGGTACAATGAGTTGCTTGATCTTTTTTAGGTGTGCCTTTTTATATTTTTGTTTCTAATGCCTCATGTCTGCTTAAGGCCCTTTTTAGACTTCTCTAGAATATTTATTAGCCCCTTATAATATGTTAGACAGCAGTTCATAGAGTTTAGAGACTACATAGGTAGGAACTAACCATACAGCAGCACACACCATTCCCAGCACAGTGGACACAGCAGCCCGCAAACATATCACATCCAGCTCGACAGACTGCGTAATTGCTGGTTGTCATATTCTTAAGGACACCATATTTGAATTTTGACATAGGACCAAGACCCTTTACTCTGCAAGTACTTCCTTACTCCCCTTCTCACACTTGAGCATTGTCAAGTGTGAGAAGAGGAGCAACTTTGTAGGGGAACATGTTACTCCCCTTCTCGCACTTGGCAATGCTCATGCTTGACAATTGACCACTCAGGCATTTTGGAGCAGGTAGAAAGTCCGCAAAGTTCTGACTTGAAGCATACAGGGCTTTTGCCATTTGCTCCTGGTAGCAGGTCCGGAGCAACAAATAGAACAGTGTTCCGTTTTGCCGTACCAGATCGGGGGTAATCTGATGTAAGCTAACACATGTCAGTTTACATCCGATTCCCCATAGACAGAACTGGGGTCCGGTAAACGCAGTTTTTTTCCATCCCTCGCAAGATGGACACGGCAGTGACATCCGCTCTGTACTGCTGTGATCAGGAGAGGATTTGTGCATGGATCCTCTCCTGATCAGTCCGTGTGAAAGCAAAGTCTTTTACCTCCTCCTAGCTATAGTGTTTGACTATTCTGTGCATATACAGAGTTTGGGAGTAGCTCATATAGAATTTTAGTTCCACTTTATTTTACATTATGCCCTGCCTATCATTTTAGTAATTTTGTTTCAAAATTTTTTTCAGTTACATTTTTCGTTTAAGCTGCACTCGACTTGGTCAGTGGGCAATTGGATATGTTACAGGAGATGGCAACATTTTGCAGACCATCCCGCATAATAAACCACTTTTCCAGGCCCTGATTGACGGTTTTCGGGAAGGATTGTAAGTACAACCTTTTGCTTCTCAATTCTTTTCCATATAGCTTAAAGGAGAACTATGGGGTCAGTGTTTTTCCCCATAGTTCTCCTTAGGGTAACGGGAGGACACAAACTAGCGTCCTCCCATTACCCTAAGCTCAGTATACCGCGAGCTACAGCTCGCGGTATAAGACGCCGGAGCGGATCCCGACGTAGATGACGGGATCCGCCCAGCTGCGTGAGTGACAGCTGGCTCTGCCTATCCAGAGGCAGAGCCAGCTGTACCCGCCCCCTCCCCCGTCCGTTCCGCCAGTCAAGGGGGGAATCCCGCCCCCCCCCCCTGTCACGGCAGAGAGCCGTGACAGGATCGAGAGGTGAGCGAACCTGGTATGTGTTCGCTCACCTCCCGATCTACTGGGCCGACCTGTGACAGTCTCATTGTCACAGGTCGGCTAGAACTATGAGGTGAGTGGAAATCACTCATCTCATAGTTCTCCTTTTTAGTATGAATTTAATTTGTCAGTTCTTTGCATGCATTTTTACCTTTAAAATTCTCTAATATCCATTTGTGTGTTTGTGTGGAAATGTGTTTTTCAGTTGTAAACTGCTGTACTGTGTTTTATTTATGTATCTA
>NW_017307557.1:194933-203128 GCF_000935625.1 Nanorana parkeri
ACTTTAATGTCACTTTAACCCCATAAGGACCCTTTTGCTGTCAAGACCTTTTTTGTTTCTTCTTTTTTCGCTCATGATATAATCCACATTTTAGGCCTGAAAATTACTTAAAAACCCAAACATTACATACCGTATTTTGCGCTCCATAAGGCGCACCCGACCATAGGACGCAGGGAGGTCCGGTGCGCCTTATGGAGCACTAAACAGACCGGAGCTTCTGGACAGAAGCTGTGACCGCTGCAGTTAGTGACCGCTGAGACAGGTGGCGCTGTGATTACAGCGCCAAGGTCTCAGTGATCACACAGAGCAGACGAAGAATGCCCGTTCTTCGTCTGGTCTATGGTGATCTCGATCGCCGCCGCTCGGTTTTAATACGAGTGATCTGATTAGATCACTCGTATTAAACGAGCAGCGGCACCTACTGTACATTTATCTCTGCTTTAGCAGGGCTAAATGTACAAAAAACTACGCCCGGCGATAGGGAAACTAACCCTGTATGTCGTATAATTTTGATTTCATTTCTGCGCATGCAGCTACCTCTTTCCTGATGGTCGCAACCAGAACCCAGATCTGACAGGATTGTGTGAGCCCACCCCTCAGGACCACATCAAAGTTACTCAGGTAATCTTTCATATGAAGAGTTTTTTCTTGTAAGGGTTATGTGGCTAGTTTTACATAGTCTTTTCATTCGAACGGGTCCAGATTATATGACTGAATAAAAATACATTTTATGAATTTGAGTAAAATGAAGACTGGATTTATAGGAACAGCCATTGCTTTGTTTAAAGATAGATGCTCTAGGACTTGAATTTCTGTTCCCAATTTTACTTCTAATGAATCACTGCCCTGAAATAATTCTGCTGGATAAGAGCATAGACTTTTCAAACTTCACTGGCTGCATGCATGTTCCAGGTCAGTGCTTTGCTAGGTAGTGATGCCAGTGGATGTATAACAGCCCCGGAGCATGCATCCTAGCAAGTGCCTTTTAAAAATAAAAAATTAATTATGGTTATTTGTATCCTGACTGAGCATGTGAGTGTGGTGTGAAGGTCACAGCTGAATCGAGTAATCTCTTTTTGTGTAAATGTACCGTATCATTTGTGTGTAGCTTGTAGAATTTAATTAACACGTTTTATTTTTCTCCCCAGGAGCAGTATGAGCTGTATTGTGAAATGGGCTCCACTTTCCAGCTCTGCAAGATATGCGCCGAAAATGATAAGGATGTTAAAATTGAACCATGTGGGCACTTAATGTGCACTTTGTGCCTCACCTCCTGGCAGGTAAGTGCAATATTTTATGTTGTGCCACCTCAGATTGTACTGAAAATAATTTTCACTTGCTCATACTGGTGCACTGTTTTTTGTTTTCAGGAATCAGAGGGTCAAGGCTGCCCTTTCTGCCGTTGTGAAATTAAAGGAACAGAGCCTATTGTTGTGGATCCTTTTGATCCTAGGGGAGGCAGTATGGCGGAAATGTTGCGGCAATGTCTAGAAGGAGTACCTTCTCCCTGTTATGAAGATGATGATGATGATAGTGGAAATGACTCCCTCTTTATGTTGGCAGGGCCCAAGGTTTGTGCTAAATTCATTCTTCCCAAAATTAAGAAATAATATACGCAGATGCTTCCTGTCTAACTGCTTATACTTAACACTGTTTTTAGGTTGAAAGACCCCCTTCACCAATGTCTGCTGCACCCCAAGCAACCTTGCCACCTGTGCCACCTCGTTTAGACTTGCTGCATCAGAGGGCTCAAAGTACCCAAGGAGCTTCAAGCCCAGTTGCCAGCTCCAAGGTGAGGCTTTTATTCTGTTAGCAATTTTCGCTTCCATAACAAAGTTATTGTTTGAAATTGACATAATCTTGTTCACTTTGTCTTTCAGGCTCCTAGCAGTTTACATCACAAGGACAAACCATTGCCTGTTCCCCCAGCACTTCGAGAACTTCCCCCACCTCCACCTCCAGACAGACCACATTCAGTTGCCGGTGAAAGCAGACCCCAGAGGAGACCTCTTCCATCAACTCCTACAGACAAGCCACTTCCATTTTCAGCAAGCCGTCCTGCAGATCCTTGGCCTACCCGCTCTGTACCCAAAGTTCCCCCATCTAGCCTTGCAACCAATGATCCGTGGACTGTTGGAAAGGAGCTCACCAACAGACATTCACTGCCCTTCACATTGCCTTCACATGTTGATGAGAGAAAAGACCGACATGGTAGCACACTGAGCTTAGACAACGCTGCAACAGTAAGTTATAAGCATAAAACAACTAAAGGGTACTTTTTTCTTTTGGTCAGATTTTGCGATGAAGTAAATGTTTGTAATTTGCAATCCTGTGTCTGTGTAGGAGCTTTGATTTTCCAATCTTATTTTCTGTATTCTAGCTTTATTTATTTATTTTTTTTTACCATCTGTTCTTAGTAGACACATTCTTCTTTTGCAGAGTGCCAGTGTGGAGATGTTAGCAAGCCTTGACATGGATGATCCCAAAGTGAAGTCCTCTTCATCTGCTAATGCCATCTACGCTTTGGCTTCAAGGTGTGCATTTTAGAAGACTATTTCCAATACATTTTGTCAGTTATTAGTTAGATAGTGAGGGATGTAATAACCAACATGAATGGTTTAAGACAGTGTTGTACATTATGTAAATATTTTTCTTTAAAATATATCTTAACCCAAAAACAAAAATGTCATCTCTTGTCCAGTGGTAGACACAGAAAGTCATCCTTCAGTTATACTGCTGCCTACAGGAGAATAGGATGCTGGCATACAGGAAAAACTGTAGGATAGCCTCTCCTCCTGCCAGTATGCCTCAGTTTTTTTGCTATTTTCCTATGAGAGTGGATGTCTTTCTTCAGCTGTGCTAAATCTTTTGCTAGCACATTTTTTTTAATTTTTAGTCAAGACTATTCTCCATTGTTGTTGGAGCTTTGTCTCTTAGATTGCAGCTATCTGGCACTGTTGACCTTGGCCTGCCTTATGGAGAACTACTGGACAAAGTGGAGCCTGATAGTGACCTCCAGGCACTGGGCTTTACATAGGACGCTTTCCAGACTCTGTCTGGTGAAAGTTAGCTGCTGAGTGCTTGCCATGTCTACAGCCGCTGCCAATGCCTCAGTGCTTGCCCTGTCTCTGAACACTCTAATGAGTAGGCCAGTCGGCTCGGAGACTGGTATCTACCTCACTTAAGCTGTTTGGTGCCATTACCTCCATCCATCCTATCCTCACCTGCTAAAAGCAATCTGGGTTTTGTAAGTACCCGAGGCCCTGCCTCATACAGTGGGGCAAAAAAGTATTTAGTCAGCCACCAATTGTGCAAGTTCTCCCACTTAAAAAGATGAGAGAGGCCTGTAATTGGCATCATAGGTAGACCTCAACTATGAGAGACAAAATGAGAAAACAAATCCAGACAAATCACATTGGCTGATTTGGAATAAATTTATTTGCAAATTATGGTGGAAAATAAGTATTTGGTCACCTACAAACAAGCAAGAGTTCTAGCTCTCACAGACCTGTACCTTCTTCTTTAAGAGGCTCCTCTGTCCTGCACTCATTACCTGTATCAATGGCACCTGTTTGAACTTGTTATCAGTATAAAAGACACC
Organism: Nanorana parkeri; assembly: GCF_000935625.1. NCBI lineage: Eukaryota > Metazoa > Chordata > Amphibia > Anura > Dicroglossidae > Nanorana > Nanorana parkeri. The sequence continues at coordinate 198,535 of NW_017307557.1, forward strand.
TGTCCACAACCTCAAACAGTCACACTCAACTCCACTATGGTGAAGACCAAAGAGCTGTCGAAGGACACCAGAAACAAAATTATAGACCTGCACCAGGCTGGGAAGACTGAATCTGCAATAGGCAAGCAGCTTGGTGTGAACAAATCAACTGTGGGAGCAATAATTAGAAAATGGAAGACATACAAGACCACTGATAATCTCCCTCGATCTGGGGCTCCACGCAAGATCTCACCCCGTGGGGTCAAAATGATCACAACGGTGAGCAAAAATCCCAGGACCACACGGGGGGGCCTAGTGAATGACCTGCAGAGAGCTGGGACCAACGTAACAAAGGCTACCATCACTAACACACACTACGCCGCCAGGGACTCAGAATCCTGCAGTGCCAGACGTGTCCCCCTGCTTAAGCCAGGACATGTCCGGGCCCGTCTGAAGTTTGCTAGAGAGCATTTGGATGATCCAGAAGAGGATTGGGAGAATGTCATATGGTCAGATGAAACCAAAATAGAACTATTTGGTAGAAACACAACTCGTCGTGTTTGGAGGAGAGAGAATGCTGAGTTGCATCCAAAGAACACCATACCTACTGTGAAGCATGGGGGTGGCAACATCATGCTTTGGGGCTGTTTCTCTGCAAAGGGACCAGGACGACTGATCCGTGTACAGGACAGAATGAATGGGGCCATGTATCGTGAGATTTTGAGTGCAAACCTCCTTCCATCAGCAAGGGCATTGAAGATGAAACGTGGCTGGGTCTTTCAACATGACAATGATCCCAAACATACCGCCCGGGCAACGAAGGAGTGGCTTCGTAAGAAGCATTTCAAGGTCCTGGAGTGGCCTAGCCAGTCTCCAGATCTCAACCCCATAGAAAACCTTTGGAGGGAGTTGAAAGTCCGTGTTGCCCAGCGACAGCCCCAAAACATCACTGCTCTAGAGGAGATCTGCATGGAGGAATGGGCCAACATACCAGCAACAGTGTGTGCCAACCTTGTGAAGACGTACAGGACACGTTTGACTTCTGTCATTGCCAACAAAGGATATATATAACAAAGTATTGAGATGACCTTTTGATATTGACCAAATGCTTATTTTCCACCATAATTTGCAAATAAATTCTTCCAAATCAGCCAATGTGATTTGTCTGGATTTGTTTTCTCATTTTGTCTCTCATAGTTGAGGTCTACCTATGATGCCAATTACAGGCCTCTCTCATCTTTTTAAGTGGGAGAACTTGCACAATTGGTGGCTGACTAAATACTTTTTTGCCCCACTGTACCTTAATCTTACTGTATTCTTTGCCTTACAGTTGATCTTACAACTGAGGAGTTGCAGTCTACTGCTATTACTCCAAGATTAATGCAGTGCACACCACCCTAAACTAGCTAAACATATAGAGTACCAACCTGTTGATTCTACCAGTACTTCCCAGCCTTGGATCATTTAAAGCTCCCGAGGCAGCAAAGACTTTCCTTTTGCACCTGCTTTTCTAGCTTTTTATCTGTGGAGATTAGAAGCATCCTGGTATGTGCTCCCTCCAGATGCTTATTGGCCTTGTTTCCATTTGGTGAGGATTTTGTATGAAAGGGGTCTGTTCCCACTGTGGGTCCAGCTGTGGTGCATGTACTTGTCTTCAAAGACCCAACTGATAAGCGGTTGGAAGCCCGTATGTTGAGCCCTGTTCTTTCTGGTGGGTCCTGCCCTGCACCCAATCCTGGCTGTGAATTCCATTTGTCAAACCATGTCTGATTGGTAAGAATCCCTTAAAAATATATCAACCACTGTATCAATTACATCAATATATCAATTGCTGTAATTGACTCCTTGATTATTAAATGGCTCTAGCATTAAATCTCAGGTGTGACAGCTGGAAGCTTCTCTCATTTCCTGGATGTCAGTACACTGGAGGATGGAACTTTTTTTGCAAGAAGCTTTTGATCCACACAGCCTTCGAATAGATTTTGTCCCTTTTGGCTGGCTCTTGATTGTTTTCTCAAAGATGCTACTGGTGGATAGACCACCCATCTTCCTTAACAGAAGTTGTCTTAAGAAACACACCACAGTCGTCTCCCCCATTTTCTTTTAAGAAGTGTCCTTTTTGTTTTTCCACTCTTAACCCCACACCAAGACCCCCCAAGCTTGACCATCAGTGCACCTCAAGGTCTGGCACTCTGTCTGCAAAGCCACAGACAAGTTTGGGATGTGCAACCACTTTTCAGAGGGGGGTGGGGGGATGTATTTTAACCATAGTGGACACTTGAACAGTTTGCAACTCAGACGCATGGGTGCAGGTGGTGATATCCCAGGGACATAAATTAGAGTTTTGCTGCCTGCCCTCCTTGGGTTCTTACTCCAGCCTTCCTGTATGCACAGGATATCATATACTCATCAAGTTCTCCTCAGGTTTTCTTATTCAGGTCCATTTAGACCAACCAACTGCCTGTTTAGTGCGGGTACTGAGCCATTCAACTCAGTACGCTCTTTCGAGCCTGACAGTATTACCTTTCTTACCTATTGGTACTCCCATAAACAAGACTTTAAATGAGCACATTGAACCCACATAGTTCACACTCGGAATGCACCGATACTGGTTTTTCGGTATCGAGTACCGATATTTTTATTTCTGTACTCGACGATACCGAATACCGGAAGTCCCAGTAAGGAAGCCGGACGATGTGTAATGACTCTCCGCCCGGCTTTCTGAGTGACCAGGTAGCATGCTCCTCGATCACCAGATGACGAGGAAGAATGAAGCTGACTTTCTTGCCAATCAGTAAGCCGGGGGTAATGACTCCCTGCCCCAGGTTCCTGATTGGCCAGCTTCCGAGCCTAGTCATTACCTGGCTTCCTGATTGGCCGGGAAGCCAGCTCCATGCTCCCTGGTGAAGAGAGAGCATGGAGCCGTTTTCCCCCCCAACCAGGAAGCCGGGCGGTGTGTAATGACTCTCCACCCGGCTACCTGATACCAAAAGTTCCAGTATTGGAAGCATTTGGATGAGTACGAGTACTCGCCCAAATACTCTGTACTGATACTAGTATCTGTGCATCCCTAGTTCACACCATCCTTTTAAACACACTGTATCCCTAATACAAGTGGTTATATACATATGTAGTGCACCTAAATTGCAAATATTATATGTTCAGGCTTTTATTTTATTCATTTTTATAGCGGCAACAATATTTAAAGCAGTTTAGGGCAGCCATTTTTGATTATTTTGACTCGCATGAACCCTTGTTCAATGTTATGTTTTGGGGAACCCAGACTGCCCTTGGTATAAAATGATATCTATAGCTCATAGTGCAATAGCATGATTGGGAAATTGTATATATAATACATTAAAAAAATAAATTACGTAGCATGTTTGACACCCAGAGCACAACAATTTGAATACCCCTCTGCTCTAGAAAAGAAAATTATTTCCAGTTTAGTCATGAAATGAAACCATTAATATGATGAGAAGAGAAGGAATTGGTTTATGTTTTGAGAGAAGAAATGCAGACTGGCAGTTTGGGTTCCCCCTTTACATTGGCAGTCATCGGAGACATGCCACTTTAGATTAGTGGCCAGTGAAGAAGGTGATCAGTGGTAAAAGGATTTTCTTTCATTGTTGGTCAGTTGGAGGAGGGGCACTCCTTACACTGGTGATCAGTGGGAAGAGTGCTCTGTTACTTTGGTCATTAGTGGGGAAACATGTCCCTTAAATTGATGGTCATTAGGAAAAATGCTCTGAGTTTTAATGGTGCTGGACGTATGCCACTCCTCTCTGCTCAAGGAACCCCTTGCAACCCTAGTTAAGGAGGAATGCTTTAGCGCATCAGGACCACTCATTAGCTTCTCCCCACAAAGGAGCTTAAAGTGATATTAAAGTCCTTTTTTTTTTCTTTTCATTTCTCCTTTAAGGAGACCCTCCTTTGCTGGAGGCTGTTGTTGTTGTTTTTTTTTTTAAGTGCTTTCCTCATTTTCTAGTGTGTCCCCGCCATGCTCTTCCCCCTGCACGGGCGCCACCATCGGTCTAATGGAGGCACCCATGCACACTCGTCCCCGCAGCGGCTGTGTGTATCCATAGACACACACAGACCTGTGGCAGGCCACGCCCCTTCCTTCTTTGAGGATGCTGATGGCTCCTCTGCCATCAGCATCCTCACCCGCAAGTTCGCAGGATCGCTTCGGGACTGGCGGCGGGGACAAGCGCAGCTGAGAGGTAAGTGTGGGGGGGACTGGGGTAAAGAAGAAAGGTCCTGGACTATTGTTACCCTAATGCAGAGAATGCATTAAGGTAAAAATCGCCCAGACCTTAATACTACTTTAATTCTAGGGCCACTAACCCAGATGAACACGTTTTGGGGCTGTTTTTATTTTGACTCCTTTTCAGTTTCCCAGTTTGCCTTGTTAATGCAGCTGACAACAGGAGGTCATGTGGTAGACCAGGGGTGCCCACAAGGTCGATCGCGATCTACCAGTCGATCGCGTAGCGATCACTGGTAGATCGCCATGTCCTCTCCTCCCGCTTCTCTGGATCCCCGCTGCTCTCCCCAGCGGGGTTCCGAGAAGAAGTGGAGGAACCGGCGGCGGCGGGGGGGGGAGGGGGGAGCC
>NW_017307557.1:203331-209432 GCF_000935625.1 Nanorana parkeri
TGTGTCCCCAGTTATAAATGAATGAACAGGATGTGATTTACATCACGTCCTGTTCATGCATGAGTTTCTCAATGGGGAGAAGCACTCTGTACAGAGGCTCCTCCCCATTCAGAAACTGCTTGATAGTAAAATATTTTCTGAATAAATGGGAAGCCTCTGTGCTTTCCATTCATTTAGAATAGAGGCTGCAGAAAAAGAGATTGAGGACTTTGTGTCCTCAATTTCTTTTTCTATTTTAAAAGGGAAATATCAGGGGGCTGTTTAGACCCCTAATATTTCCCCGAAGCCCCCCAAGAGAAAAAAAAAAAAAAAAAATTACGAAAAATAATGAAAATAAAATAAAAAATAGTAAATAAAAAAAAATTTTGTGTTTTTCTTGCCTCAGGTGCAAAAGGAGCTGGGTACGGCTATGCTCCCGTGGTGCTCGTGCGGCTGCCGGCTGAATGTGTCAGACCCTGCAGATGGAAAGGTGCAGGACACCCCTTGTGCAACGTCGGCCACACGAGCACAGGACGCCGGGACCTGTAGGGCGCACTGGAATGTAAGCCGGCCGACTCCCTGCGTTCAGGTGCGGGAGGGGGTGTGGGGCTGTATTGAAGTCCAATGGCATCGCCCACAGCGCGATCGCCTGCACTCGGAACGCAGGCATGTTAGTGCCTTCATTCCGGTCCAGTGCGATCTGCAAAAATAGTGCTCGCAGCATTTTTGCGGATCGCACTGGACTGGAACACAGGCACTAATGCAGGCGAGGGGCCTGCCTGCAAAGCCTGGCTGCGGTGCCATTGACCTCAATGCACCGCCACGCCCCCTCTCGCCCCTGAATGCAGATGTTTTTTTCATTGGTAGATCTCAATGAGCTCGTCATTTGAAAAGTAGATCTCCAGATGAAAAATAGTGGGCGCCCCTGTGGTAGACTGTCAGTGCTGAAACTACATGACTGATAACATCTCAGTCCTCTGTTGGGCAGGGACTAGCGACTTCTAATACAGAATGTGGAGCTCTATTAATAAGCAAAGGAAATGGCCAAGAAAAAAAATTGCCATCCAACCAGTTCTTAAATCAATTTATTTAGAACATAATTCCTCGGTCTCTTGTGGCCTCGACATGGTTTTATATATCAAATACAGATAATGCATGGTTGTCTAGTGTAATTATCTTATTGCTTTTTCCACCTAAGGCCATTCCCAGTGCCAAAGCCTTCATTGGAAGATCACTCGAACAGTATTGATGACTCAGAGTATATGTGCCCCTCTTCCCTACCAGTTAATCCTTCTGTGGTACCTAAAACTGAAGCGAAGAGGCCTGTTGAATCCCTACCTCCTGGAATATGGTTAGTGAATTTATGAACTTCATTGGTAGAACCTGTATGCAGGTAAAATCGAGATATACGCTACTACAGGCCTAAAGCATTCATAAGTGTGGCAAAAACTGTTAGGACAAGTGATTTTCTGTCTAATAAGCAAAACAAATGGCAAACTCACTCATCAACTCATAACCAGCTTTAAAGCAAGGTGCACATGGAAGGGCTTTAAACAGTACAACAGCAAAAAAGTTTCCCAGCACACTCGCCAGCCAACATGCAAAAAATAAACCTGCCTCACCACTTAAAAAGAGGTTTCAGATGCACGTCTTCCGCAGAATATGTGAAAGCCGCACAGCCTTGTCAAGGCCCCTCTGTGTAGTGCAGTCCTAACTCCAACCCATGAGAGTCTCCATCTTGGAGCACATGTAGCAAAAGATAAATTGGGTGCAGGTTCGTTAGGTGCAGCCTAACCTCACCAAAGGCACATCACAATGGCAGCTGACACCCCCAGTGTGTCACTGCACCAAATCAGTCAAGCAAAACAAGGTGCACATGGAAGGGCTTTAACCGCTTGAAGACCAGGTGTTTAGATCCCCTACCTGGCCAGGCCATTTTTCAGTGTTCAGCGCTGCGGTACTTTGACTGACATTTATTCCGTCACGCAACGCTGTACTGAAATGAATTTTATACCATTTTTTGGGGACAGATAGCTTTCTTTTGGTGGTATTTAATCATCACTGCGGGTTTTATTTTTTACTATATTCAGGAGAAATTACTGAAAATTTAGAGAAAAAAAAGTTATTTTTTTACATTATGCTATAAAACAACTAATATTACCCACTTTTTTGGTAAAATATAAAAGACGGGGTCACGTCGGGTAAATAGACACCAAACATGTCAAGCGTAAAAATTGCGCGCACTCGCAAAATCGCAAAAAACTAGCATACCCAAAATTGGCCATAGGCGACGCTTTAAAAGCTTTTACCGCTCATCAGTTTAGTGTTATCAGTGATTGATGGCCCTAAAGAATATGTGAAAGTCCCACTGCCTTGTCAATGCTTTGCATGCTGGCTGGTGAATGTGCAACAACAAAATAAACTGGATTAAATGTAAAAGAAAACTGGTTATGGTTACAACAGAGTTCAGTTCACAGTCCCATTTGATCTATTAAAGTCATTGGCTTTCATGAATGCCTTCACAATCTGGCTTGATTTTAATGGAAAATTGAGATCTCTTCGCTGCCAATTTCATCAGCTTTTCGTGGACCCTCTAAAGAGTGTCTACAGAAATGACAATTAATCAAAGGGTTTTAGGATATTTCAGTAGACAGTTGCCAGTGCTAGTTGTTTTAATTGTATCAATATATCTAAATGCCAAAGTTTTATAATCCAATAATCAACGTGATATTGCAAAGAAGGAAATAACGTTTTGATGGAAATCCGGCATGATACAGGTCACATTACCTCTTCTGCCCTACAAATAACCCAATCCGCATTCTCCAGTTCATAATATAGGGGAGTTTGGTGTCTTAAGTGAGCGGTACTTTCTTATGCATTTATGTAAACACTTATCACTTATTGTCTTAGCTCAATCATAGCTGCATTATGAAAATTGTATAGATTGTGGAATTGGTAGTGAGCAAGAGCCAAAATTAACTGATCTGCTAAAATATTTATGACCTGCACTATGATCCTCTTAAGAGGCCTTTTGGATTTGTGCATTTTGAATAAAAAAAGACTGCACTGCATTCAGTATGATCCTCATTCTCTTTCAGTTTGGAGTTTGTTGCACTTAGTTATTGTCATACTGACTGCCCCCATCTCATTTCTCGTATGTGTATTCCACCTCTCATCTGCTCCTCCGGTATTCACCAAGGTGCTGTCTCCATAACTAGCCCTATTTTGCTCTTGTGGCATTCCCATTGTGGGATACTTGAATACCTCTTGTTGAGGGAACAGCTGGCACGGCCTGTGTCAGACAGTGTAAATAACTGTTCCAGACATCACAGCAATTCCGATGAATCCTGAAAATCATTGCTGAAACAGACTCATTGTTTAAAGCAGGGGTGCCCATAAGGTCGATCGCGATCTACCAGTCGATCGCGATGTCCTCTCCTCCCGCAGGTGGGGCTTCTCTGGATCCACGCTGCTCTTCCCATCTGTAACCAGCGGGGATCCGAGAAGAAGTGAAGGAACCGGCGGAGGACGGAGCCGCTCTCACAGAACTAATGCCGAACGGTGGGGAGAGAGAGATACGCTCAGTCTGGATCTGACAGCCGGCCCTCTCTCTCCCCTCACCGCTCGGCCTAAGTTCTGTGACAGCGGCTCCACCCCCCGCGGCTGAAGTGCTTCGTGACGGATCCCCCTCTGCGGTTGAGAGCAGGGAAGATCCATGGGAGAAACTGAGCCCCCGCGTGCGTGGCCGAGCGGCAGAGGATCGGTACATATCAGTGATATGTACCGGTCCTCTGTGCAGGACAAACACTGGAGCAATCAGCTGATTTCTCCAGTGTTTGTAAATAACTGGCGACACATAGTACTATGTGTCCCCAGTTATAAATGAACAGCAGGTGATTTACATCACTTCCTCTTCATGAGTTTTTCAATGGGGAGAAGCACTCACTACAGAGGCTCCTCCCCATTCAAAAACTACTTGATAGTAAATATTTTCTGAATGAATGGGAAGCCTCTGTGCTTTCCATTCATTTAGAACAAAGGCTGCAGAAAAAGGGATTGAGGACTTTGTCACACACACTGATTTTTTTTTTTTCTATTTTAAGAGGGAAATATCAGGGGGCTGTTTTAGACCCCTAATAGTTCCCTGAAGCCCCCCAACAGTAATAAAAAAAATAGTAAAATAAAAAAAATAGTAAAAAACAAAAACCTGGAGGCAGGGTGCTGGGTGACATCACACGCCTGTTGGGGGGAGGGGGGGGCACACGGGTTTTTTTTTTCGCAAGAGGAGCTGGCTACTGCTATGCTCCCACGGTGCTCGTGCGGCTGCCAGCTGAATGTGTTAGACACCGCAGATGGAAAGGGGCAGGACACCTCTCCCCATGTGCAACGTGGGCCACACGAGCACCACGGGAGGACAAGGCGCCGGGGCCACTACGAAGCACTAGAATGTAAGCTTGCCGACTCTGCGTTCAGGGGCAGGAGGGGGTGTGGGGTTGTATTGAAGTCAATAGCACCGCAGGCATGCGCCCCCCCCCGCGGTGCCCATAGTGAGATCGCCCGTGCCCGGAACGTAGGCACGTTAGTGCCTGCATTCTGGTCCAGTGCGATCTGCAAAATTAGTGCTCGCAGCATTTTTGCAGATACTGGAACGCAGGCAGTATTGCCTGCACCCAGAACGCTTGGTTCCCGGTGCAGACGATTGCACTGTGAGCGAGGGGCCTGCCTGCGGTGCCATTGACTTCAATGCACAGCTCCTCCCGCCCATGAATGCAGGTGTTTTTTCGTTGGTAGATCTCATTGAGCTCGTCATTTGAAAAGTAGATCTCCAAACGAAAAATTGTGGGCGTCCCTGGTTTAGAGTATCTTGGCCTGGTCCTGAACACAGCTCAGGCTAGAGTGTTCCTTCCACAGGAGAGCTTAAGAAATGCCAGTCTCAGATTTGAGCGCTCTAGTCCATGAGTGCTCAACCCAAAGGTTAGACTTTGTGTCCTTTAAAAGCACTTAATGAAAGGGATTCAACAGAGTACAAACATCTCAGGGATTGTATCAGAAATTTAGAGCTGTCCTGTGCACACTTCCTGTATTACATCAAGAAGAGCAATTAGCCCACCCTTGTTATTGAGATGGTAGAGTGGGATTGTTTGGATAGTTTAGCAAAAGAAAACTGCACAGGGCTGACGCAACTCGATTCACAAATATGCTGTGTGTTGTCAGCCCACAGTAGTACTTTAGAGCTGAGTGCATTTCCTGCAGATCCACCGTTCTTTTACTATACTTGCAAGGTCTTTAACGCAGACAAAACATAGGGAAATGTGCATGTATTGCAGAAATGTACTGCATCTGGGGGGTTTTCTTTTTTCTTATTTATTTTTGCACTTACACTGAAGTAAAGCTTTAAAGGGTAAAACCCCCAGCCCCCCTCCAGTCTTGTTCTTTCCTATCCCCAATCAAGTGTGACACTGCTGACTACTAGATCGCCTGGCTTCTTGTCGACAATCTTCCTGGCTGAGCCTGCACATTCACTCTGAAACTCCACTAATTACCATGAATTTGAGTGTGTGGAATTGTCATCACTAAGGACTAAAAGTTTTAGATGCTGGACAAAACATGTTGGCCACTTAGTAATACCCTGTAACCGAAGTTCAAATATCATAAGGACCACTTCAGCTGTTTTTATATTTTTTTTTTTTTAGGCCAGCTGAACAGCAGGGTGAAAGAGAGTCGTATGAGACCATGTACAACATCCATTGTCAAGCCGCACCTGTTGTCATGGAGCCAAGGAGTGATGAAGGTGAGCAGGGAGGAACGTTTGTGGATAAAATGATGGGCAATATATATGATATAATGTATACATGGAGTTTGTGCTGTATTCTAGATGCACCAGGTAAATCTTGCAGACAGATTCCCGGACTTTATAAATAAAATAATCCTATAGCAGAATCATTTTCACCTTCCCTCCAGCGATGCAATGTCCTCAAACTCCCTTTCCAGCATTAACATCTTCACTCTGACTTCTCCCGCATCCCAGCAGATGCAGAATCTGAACACTGAGCTGCCCATGTGCATGTCTACATTGTCAAGAAAATTGTAAAATGCAGGTGTAAAAAAAAAAAAAAAAACCC